>NW_026939164.1:0-7500 GCF_032062105.1 Saccostrea cuccullata | reverse complement strand
GTGATATTTATATTGAATCATCCTCAGGTAGTGTAGATTCTAGTTTGTTCAAATGATGACCGCCTGGAGGGGGGGGGGGGGAGTAAATTTAAGCCCGATGTGCTCAGGTGAGCGCTGTGGCCCCTGGGCCTCTTGTTTATTTCCTCATGAATGTCTTGGCGCGGTTCCAAAAAAAAACACGTGCAGGGCGGGACAACACCTAGAGAGAAGCAGGTTTGGAGCCCGTGGATTGGCGGAATCAAAGCATGTAAATATAAGGAATAACTGTCAGATTTTTCGAATTCATGAAGATGATCAATGGATTGGCTTGTGTGATAATTTGCATAAACGCCGAAGGCGTTTATGCATAAAATTATCACACAAGCCAATCCATTGATCACTTCATGAATTCGAAAAATAAGACAGTTATTCCTTAAATATATAGGAAAAATCTTTAAAAATCTTCTTCTCCAGAACCACTGGGCCAGGAAAGATGAAATTCTTGTGGAATCATCCTCAGGTAGTGTAGATTCAAGTTTGCTCAAATCATGACCCCCGGGGCAAGGGTGGGGCCAAAATGGCCGACCCAAGTTTTACATAGGAATATATAGGAAAAATCTTTAAAAATCTTCTTCTCTAGAACCACTGGGCCAGGAAAGATGAAACTTATGTTGAGTCATCCTCAGGTAGTGTAGATTCAAGTTTGTTCAAATCATGACCCCCGGGGCAAGGATGGGGCCAAAATGGCCGACCCTAGTTTTACATAGGAATATATAAGAAAAATCTTTAAAAATCTTCTTCTCAAGAACCACTAGGACAGAAAAGATGAAACTCATGTGGAATCATCCTCAGGTAGTGTAGATTCAATCATCTTCTCCAGAACCATTGAGCCAGGAAAGATGAAACTCATGTGGAATCATCCTCAGGTAGTGTAGATTGAAGTTTGTTCAAATCATGACCCCTGGGGCAAGGATGGGGCCAAAATGGCCGACCCAAGTTTTACATAGGAATATATAGGAAAAATCTTTAAAAATCTTCTTCTCCAGAACCACTGGGCCAGGAAAGATGAAACTCATGTGGAATCATCCTTAGGTAGTGTAGATTCAAGTTTGTTCAAATCAAGACCCCCGGGGCAAGGATGGGGCCAAAATGGCCGACCCAAGTTTTACATAGGAATATATAGGAAAAATCTTTAAAAATCTTCTTCTCCAGAACCACTGGGCCAGGAAAGATGAAACTCATGTGGAATCATCCTCAGGTATTGTAGATTCAAGTTTTTCAAATCATGACCCCTGGCCCTGGGGATAGGGTGGGGCCAAAATGGCCGACCCAAGTTTTACATAGGGATATATAGGGAAACCTTTTAAAATCTTCTTTTCAAGTACTTCAAAGCTATGATTAGTGATACCCGGGGTATTTATATGGAATCATCCTCAGGTAGTGTAGATTCTAGTTAGTTCAAATGATGAACGCCTGGAAGGGGGGAGTAAATTCAAGCCCGATGTGCTCAGGTGAGCGCTGTGGCCCCTGGGCCTCTTGTTTTAAATGAATTTATTTTAATTTTCTGCTTGAAAGTAGGAAAAAATTGCATCGTAAAAGTCAAATCTTCTGGACAATTTGGTAGAAAACAACTAAAAACATATTTGTTGTTGGATTGACAGGTCTGCAGTACATGTATTTGATTTCAATGAATGGTCTGATCACATATATCCATGTTTAACAAACCAGTTGTACAGAAGAATCATGGGATCAGAACATCCAGGGTGTCAGGTAATCCCACCCTTTGATAATTTTTTTCCAATGTCTTTTACCATTACCATATTAGTTTTATTAACAATCCACAATTCTAACTTCTTCAATTTCAACCAACAGAGCACAGAGTATCCTTGGATGAAAGTATTCAAGGTTTTTCATATGAATGACTTTACCCTCTTCCAATGGGAGATACATGTACCATTATTAAGAAAAGGTAAAATTGGCTGGGGTCATTTCAGAATTTTGTTAAAAAGAATCACCAGGACAGAAAAGATGTCCTGGTTCTGAAAATCTTTTTTGTTGTGCTAGCTCTGTAAATTTTTTAGGGTATGTCAATTTAGATCTATTTACTATTTAGATGCCATTTATTGTGTAAAATAGATTCAAAGATAATATATATAAACCTGACCCAAATAGAAATCTGGAAAAATAAAACATAAGCTGAACAATTTGAATCATGATTTTTGATTATTTCAGGAAAATATGACAGCTCCGAAGCACTGAAGTCTGCAAGCCGTTGCTTTGGAAGCTGTTTTTGGCCTATTTTACAGTTTACTAAACAGGTTAAAGGTTTTGGATCAGCTGCATCCCCTAAATTAAATTAAACTACCCATATAAACTAAATAGAAACCAATCTTTTTTTTAAATATTGCATTGATTGATTAATGCACACCAACATGGGAAGAAAAATTAAATAGTAATTTTTTGTTGTGTAATTCCCTTTTTCTCGGAAAGAAATGTTAAAATTAAATTACACTACAAGACTTGCTGTTGAAGTAACTATAATCCCTAGCTAAAGTGACCATGTTTGCATGGATAACACCTGCTTTAGTAAGTAGGATGCTGGATTTGACCTGCATTTTCAGAATGAGTGACCAGATTAAAAAATTCAGAAAAAACCTGCATGAATGATGCATCAAAGACACACTACCAGACCTACTTCATATGCTGCATCTTCATTTTTATTTTCTCAGGATTCAACATCAAAATTTTTGGAGCAGATTCATCCCCAATACCTTAGTAAGTATAGATTGCTTCAAGGATGCATGCTATTAAGAAACATTCATTTGGTGGGAAATTAAACTTTTACCCTGTTTAATTATTTAAGTTATAGATAATATTTGTCAGTGTGAATTTTAGTCTTTGATTAAGTATGTTTTAGTGTAGATTTGAATAAGAAATAATCTTTATGGGAAAACAATAAAGTTAAAACATAGTTACTTTGTCAGTTGTATAAAAATATTCTTAAAAGTTAAAATTTTTATAAATTTGTTTTCATTTAATACAGCATTTTTTGATTTTTTTCAATATTCAGCCCTGTCTACAAAAGTATGTACATCAGCTGATAAAGTTTGGTGTATACTGTCAAGCCTCATTCTCCAAACACTTTCTGAATGAAATTTATATGAAACACACCTGGTACATGTATTTCTAATTATTTCCTAGAAACTACGTACAAAAGAAGAAATGCTTGGATTAACATACCTCCATGTATATGCCACTTTGAGATGTGGGCAAAATACTGCCTCATCCTGCCTCCATAACATCATGAACATCAGCCCAGGCTTTGAAGCATTAAAAGGCACTGTAAGTATAATCATGTCTATGTCAAAATGTAAACTGTAATCAGTGTTGTCCTATTTTCATGCATCCTTGTACATATGATTTGTAAATTTTTAATACATATAATATATGCAGAAATTTGTACCTGAATGTGCATTAGCATGTGTGTACCAGTAAGGCCTAAAATAAAATATTATTTGTTTGCAGTTGCCTACTGACCCACTGAAAATGCACCCGACCCAAACTTTTTTTTAGCAATTTAGTAACAGTGCTTTCCCTTTATTTCAAAGTAAAGGATTAGAGTTCAATTGTAACAGGCTAGAGGCTGAGGTTTTTGAACTAAATCTTTGTAGACCTTGCAACAAATTTTTATTTCAAAGCAGCCTTTTTGTTGATTGAAGTGGTCAATTTGGCCGTTGGCCGGTTCTTTGGGAAAACAATGAGTAATATTTTTTTTTCAGGATATTGAAACTGTTTCATTTTCAAATGTTGTCTTTATCAGTCAGTAGTTTATATTAGAGTGGAGCTTATTCATGTATAGTAGGCCTATGAAAAACTCTATTTTATGTTATCTAACAAAAGTCTGAAAACATTTTTTTTTTTCAAAAAAAAAAAAAAAAAAAAAGAATGCCTACCTACGGCTACCTACCCAGTCTAAAAATTATAGGTCGGCAACTGCAAACAGAGAATTTTTATAGCTTGGCCTAAGCAATTTCTGTACAGAGACCAGAAGAGCTTATGTCATGTGATAGTATTAGGTGTCCATCTTTCTGTAAACAATTTTTCAAAATGCTACTCCTTCCACAGTTATTGTTACCGGTAGATTTCAGTAACTTGGCACAGAAGTAGACTAAATTAAGATACATAAATCTTTTTATCAGTTTTTAATTTCCATGAACCATGTTGCCTCAGTTACTAAAATTAGGAATTTCTGTAAAAGTTCCTTCTTCTACAGTTTAAATCTGATTGCAACATTGCCACAAAAAGAGACTAAATCAAGTATCATTAATTCATTCATTGCTGTTGCAAAGTTTCAAGTCCAGCTGCTGTTTTTCTTGAGTACAAACTAGTAGTAGAGCTACAATCTTGACAAAGACTTCTGGTTATTTCTGGTACAAAATGAAAATATAGCCAGACCAAGATAAACTGAAAAGTTATACAAACTAGAGGTACTGTGAGCAATGAGCTCACTAAATGATACTCCCCGCCTCCCATATGGTTGTAATGGCAAAGTCCATGTTTTGCTGTGGCCGGGAAACCCAAAATATGTGTCGGATCAAAAAGTAAAATAGGAGGTGCACAGTGGCAATATGTAATAAAGATTTTGTGAAAGTTTCATTAAATTTCACTACGTGGTATAAGAGGAGTTGCGGATAAGAGATGGGTACCCAAAAGCTAAACAGACAGACGGACGTACAGCTAGGTGGACGGACGGACATACCGATTACAGTATACCCTCCCACTTTTCAAGTGGGGGGTATAATAAATATCATATAATGTAAAGAATTTCACTAGATTTGATTGTACTAAACAGGGTAATTCTAAGACACAGAGGTCGGTGAATTTCCCTGCCTATAATGATGTAAATTCCCCAGTTATATTGGTATACCTCCTTTACTCCCTTATAAGGGGAGGAACCTTAGATCCTCTTCTACTTTTTGAATTTCCTCTTCTATTTAAATTTAATATGGACAACCCTGACTAAATTAACCGTGTGTTCTCAATCAATGCCTTCTCCAAATGTAAAAAAAAAATCTCTTAAAAAGTAGATTTTACCTTTCTGTGATAGATGATATCATTCACACATAATTCTGTAAGCTTTTGGATTCCATCCATCTACTTCCATTTCTAAATCTGCAAATCAAAAATAATCAGAACATAAATTTCCAAGATAGTCTACATTGGACCATTATCATTACTGTGGTATACCCCACTTCTCTCTTTCTCTCTTTTTTAGATTTTTGAAATTAAATCCATATTGCTTTATTAGCCAATTAATTTTAACATCAATATATATTTACATGATTGATTAATAGGAGATGGAATATTTGAATCAGTTACTTCAAAGATATTGCACTTTTTTCACAATAATTTATCATAAATATCAAGTTTATCCTGAGAAACCATAAAAGAATTGGATCAAAAAACTGTAGCTCTTTGATGAAAGAATGAAAGTTAAAAAAATCAGTTTATGATACTGCTGCTGGTTCATGTGTTCATCAATGATGAAGATAAAGTTTAGATTGAAGTTTATAATGTGACTTAAGGAGACGAAACTTAAAGGTTTTTTTTTTTGGTTGTTCCCAAGAAAGGAAAAGCATTTTCAGAGTCCTTTTAGATAAAATCTTTTTATGTTCTATCAGCAATCAGGCAACATCAAATATAGATAAGCATATACTTCATAATTACATTATAAGAGGAAACAGTTTTAGGATCAATGTCATGTGATGCATTGTAGCGTGTTATCTCTTCATAGTCAGTTTCGACCCACGGGAATGCGACTTAATGGATTATTGTCATTTACCCACAACATAACCTAGTATTTTAGTATCCAGTGAAAGGAACTAATGACTGGATGTCTCCTAATTATTGATATTTTGTTATTCCACAAAAGCCCAAGTAAAGAAAGTTTAATGAAGTGTACAAGAGGTTGATCGTTACAGGACAAGAGTAGTGTAGATAAACTGATAGGAGCTTTTATTTATGTTTGGTGGACAGGAAAATTTGTGTTGCAGGGTCTGTAAAACCATTTCTAATTTTCAAAGCCCCTGCATGGAATATGGGCCTAAAAATGTCAAAATGTGTTACCTGTCATACATATAGCTGTCTGTGAATGGACTGTAGCATTACAAATCTTAGAAATTTGGTTACCAAATAAAAATCAATTTCTAAGTGCTTAGGTTCACTTTATGCATAAAATGGCTTGTTCTTATATGAATTAATAAGCTATTACCCTCTTTCCCATTTCATATATCAAAATAAAGTGGAGACTTAGTGCCTTCATTTCCTGTAATAAATTTTTTTTTAGAGAATCTAAGTATTGGAACATAGGCTTTGCCTTGAATTGTGCCAAAAACACACATATTTGACTACCTTCAGCAAAGAATTAAAATTTGAGCATAGGCCCACGATCCAAAAATTGAAACATGTTTTTTTTTTCATCTTCAAAACAGATCTTTTAGTTTATGCAATGTAATAGCATATTTTGGATCAAAGGTTGTGCTCTGCATGAAATATTTTAAAAATGCTTCAACATTTTCAAAGGAATTTACAGGATATGGAAAAAATGGCACATTTAAGTACATCATAATGCATTGACTAGAGGGAAAATAACGTTATGTTCAATGAATATATGGTCACCAATAGTCCAAGTGATAAATACTACGTTTTTAAACTAATCTAAGCAGTTTGGATTTTGCAGAAATTCTCAGGGCAAAAAAAGACCCTAAGTGGCTCTTGCTCTTTGTTTTGTCCTATTGCTATATCACTTGAGTTACGTAAAAAATAATTTTTCAGTCCTTTAACAAAGCTTTTTCAGAAGTGCAACATAAAATGAAATTTTATATTAGAACTTTTAAAATTTTTTGAAGATATAAAATTTAAGAATTCATGTTTACCAAGGTATCTCTCAGAGTGATTTACTTTTATCATTTCTTTAGTTTGACAAATTGATTTTGCATTCAACTGTGATTAGGTTTAGTAAAAACTGGAGAAAATTTGAAAATTGGCCCCTTATTTAGTGTAAAAATCAAAACATTTAAAATTGTTTAAGGTAATAAGGTTTTATGTAAGCTAGAACTTTAAATGTTGCTTGTTTTAATACCAGCAATGAATGTGATTCAAAGAGTGCATGGAGGTTTCATAAGGGTACCAGAGTTAGACATTTTACCAAATTTCCTCAATTCTGATGGAATGTTGTCAATTTCATTTCACTTCAGGAAACATAAAAGCTGTCTGTCTGTCTGTCAGTCTACCAAATATTTGTTCATTTTCTTTGCATAGGTTGCATGCACTGAAATGAAATTTGGTATACAGATTTATCAAAACTCATTAGAATATCTAAGTCAAGTTTTAAATTGTTTTGGGTATGATCAAGTCATTTTTAACAGAGTTAATAATTATGCTCCTTAGAAAAACTCCAATTCTTGCAGTTTCCATTCATTTTCTTCACTGAGATTGCAGATACTGAAATGAAATTTGATA
>NW_026939163.1:0-9132 GCF_032062105.1 Saccostrea cuccullata | reverse complement strand
GAGTTTGTTGTTACAAGAATACAACATAACAATTAGGCATATAAAAGGCAAAGACAATGTTATTGCAGACGCCTTGTCAAGAGTACTAAACATACTAGATTTTGTATTAATGTACGTATTTTTAAATAAGTTTTCATTGACATTCAAATTTTTTAAAGGGGGGGAGGTGTTGTGAGGTGTGTTGTATTTGTATCGTTTCATCTTGTATATAAGAACATTTATTTTTGAACATTAAGTGGTTAACATGTTCTGTCATTTGATCTAGAACATTCTTAAATTTTGTGTATGTCCAGATTGTTCCAGTAATATCATGTTTTAACAATTTCTAGAATATTCTAGATTTATATTACTGTATAAATACCCTGTCAATTCGATGCATAATAATACTTTGTCGTATAAGCACTATTGAGATATAACTGGGATAATTTTCATGGGACATTGGGGCAGCAACGGACACTCTGATGTATGTATTTTTAGATTCTTGCTAAGTTTGTATTTTATGTTTCATATACTTATTATATATTACTGTAAATAAATTATTGTTAATTTTAAAATTGTGTTATTGATCTTTACTGGCATTTAGGGTAATTCTGCCCCATAACAGAATCAATAGATAAACAAAAGAGAAATAAATAAATAGATAAATAAATAATAAAATTCTGCACATATGTATGTTTAAATCGATATCTTAATAATAATTTTAATCGCCGTCAAACATGTTTTTGTTACCGCGTGTAGTTGAAAAATAAATTAATCTTTATGTAAATAATTATGATTATTCTTTTAACTAATAAAATAATGTGGACTTTAGAAGATGAAACTGCTACTGAAAAACAATAAATAAATAAATAAATTAATTAATTAATCAATAAATAAATAAATAAAAACATTTTTTCGGCACATACATGTACCTATGTTTAAATCGATATTTTAAAAACATGTTTTAATCGCCGTCAAACGTGTATTTGTTACCGCGTGTGGTAAAAAATTAATTAATCTACTTATCTAGTAAATAATTATGCTTATTCTTTTCACTAATAAAATAATGTGGACTTCTGAAGATAAAATTACTACTTATAGAATAAATTTAATTACATTTTACGGGGTTGAAACAACCGTACATATTTTTCCGTGCCAAAGCGATTCTGAGTAAAATAACGGTTTTTTTTTTTAATTCACAATTATCTGTTGACATTGACTGTTATCGTACTGCATAAAAATTCTCGTTTTATTTCAATTCTACTGCAAAATACATGTATTCTGTATTTATGTGCCTTTTTATTCTTTTATGACATTATTTTAGCTAACTTCTTCATGTATTGTAGACTTTTCCCCGGGCCCGTGATTATACTCGGTCAAGATGTTGGAAAGAGGCATTCAAATTATTTATAATACATAGATTAAATTTTTAAAACTAAATAAGCAATGTGTTGTCATAATTTTTATTGAACAGAGAAATGTACAGAGAGAGAGAGAGAGAGAGAGTAAGAGAGAGGAAAAAATAACCCCCTCGATTTCAGATATATATTATATCAAATAAAAATTCTTATTATTTTTCCTAAATATTCCAAAAACAAAGGTAATCTTTTTTTTTTGATTAACAAATCAATTTGACAGTAATCATTGGCTTTTAGTTTTCCCTCATCAAGTTCACACAGTTCACAGGAAGTCCGTGCACATTTGTAGTGCTCTTTTGCTGTCAATCAAAATAATTCACACAGTAGAGATGTGGAAATCGCGTTTCACCGAACATGCCGAAAGCAAAAAGTCACTTAGTATTCCAAGAAATTTTAATATTTTTCCCTATCATTTCTAGATCTGATGTTTGCATTCCTGCAAAAAAAAAAAAAAATTCGAATATGTACTTGGAAGGATTAAGTTTTAATTTGAATGTGAAACACATTCCCTGCTAATTTAAAATACTACTCTCGGCACAAGTTTATACTAAAATACTATTGTTTAATGACTGTTTGATGTTGGTTTTAAGACTGGTTTTTTTGTGTTACAATAAAAATTAAATATTAATTGAAATATACTGTAAAAACTAAATAAGAATTTTATTTCGGGAGAAAGGGCGACGGGGGGGGGGGGGGGGCTTTAAATTTTATGAATGCCAAAAAACATATTTTTAAACATAGTGAGGTACGGTGAAGGAAGGAATTTTCCTTTTCTAATAATAGACTATTTAAAACAGTTTCTAAAAATTTTAAAAACCACACCATAAATTAAATTATCTCTAAAGATATTTAGTTAACTGAATATTTGCAGTACTGTTCATAATTCTCAAACCTACATGTCTTTTAAATACGTGTTACTCTGGAAATAGTTTTTTTTATTTATTTTTTTTTATTTATTCTTATTCTGTAAAAGACTTATTAATTATTATACATCCATTAATAATTCAACCTCTTTAAAATTACATCAAATTGATGCCGTGCGTGAAACATTTGTACATTGCCCTTTTTTAAAGTTAATATTTTAGCATCGTTCTACATACATGTAGGTACTTAATGTATTAATTATTTTCCAGGGAATATTCATGAAATAAGTAACAGCTGAGTTACAATAATAGAAATATAAATATATAGATAAATTTTGCAATGAAATAATTATTATTTTAACACGATATCTAAGTTATATCCAAGTTATTTAATTAAAAAACATGTAAATCCTTACCATCGAAAAGATAAGTCCTTTCACTTCGGAGTTCCGATTGATAAACTAAGATACTGAACGATAAGTGAACGGTGAACGCAAAGTAAACGGAACGAAGAGCGAAACGTGAAATGTTTTGTGAACGGTGAACGCCAGCGCACGGTGAACGGTGAAACCAATACTGTGAACGAAGAGCGAACGGTGAACGCACGATGAACGAACGGTGAACGAACGGTGAGCGAACGTAGAACGTTTCAGGGACTGTAGCAGATGAAAGAATGCTCTTATAGATCGCTTGAAAGGCTTCTCTTAAAGCAAATCACTCCTTTCAATATCTTGTTCGCCTGGGGGACCAAGTCATCATGTGAAGTTGAAAGGTGCCTTGTCCGAAATATCAGATGTTCACTGGTTATTTTACGATTTGGATTTATTTATATTTGTGATGATACCAAATGGTATCAACAAAAGGGAACACTTCTGTCTTTGAATCGATTTATAAACATTTGTGTGACATTGTGATACTTATTCTTACAGCTATACATTTATATATACTTTAAAATCATCTCTTTAATATAACCCGTATTCTAGTATTTTATACTGTATGATAAAAATTTTGATAACACAAGTACAATTTTGCTCTTAAAGTCTTACAATATTTTCTTATGTTTTTGGCGCAATTTTATTGCATGACGTTGCCTCTCAATTTGTATGTTCATTGTGACGTCATAATACTGTTGGACTCGTTTTGAAAGAAGTCATGAGAGAATTCGCTCTTTCTTATGCGATTTAAAAAATAAATACAAGTTAGCTAAATAAATGCACTTCCGGAGGCTTGGGGTGAAGGATTAACCATCAGATATAACTTAAGGCATTCAATCCCAAACGGGATCAAATACAATGAATTGAATTCATAATAGATGTGAAAGCATTGAATCATATTTATTTCAGACATACTTCTCATTTATTACCATTAGTATGTAAAGTGGGATGTGTCCTAATTTATGACCTTAAACTTTGGTGGGAATTATCTCCCCTTTTTTAATTATCAATTAAAAAATATAGAACCGGTAAAAAATGTTTTCAACTATCATTTTTTTTTAATATTTCAATGCAACTTTGAACTGAGGATTTAATAATATTCATATTACTTGTGTTGTTTGCGAGTAGTTTCTGTTGACCGCCATCAAATCATCAACAGCTGATTTTCATTGTGAAGAAGCCTCCTGGCCTTGCATTTCATCTCTAACATGAACATGCACATATAACGAAAGTTCATGTCATAAATAACTTCACCTGGCATAGGGCTATCAAGCACCATCAACTGGAATATAGATGTCAAGTGCTGGGGTACATGGAGGCAATTCCGACTCCCATGAAGCCCTACCATCTTGACCTCCGATTGTGAGGACCCGCGCTTTGTGCCACAATATATCCTACAGTGTCTGTTGGTAATTGTCGTCTGGATTTTTAAAACGATAAAACCAATCCACGATGATGATGACCATGTTTTGACATTTTCTTTCACCATTCTGCATGTTTTGACCGAGATTCAAATGTCTGACTGATTTGCTTTTAATAAACACTAGTTTCAGACGAGCGGAATGAAAAATTCCAGATTTCTTAAATGCAATTTTTTAGAGTTGGCGGATCCGTAAAACTATTATTATTAAAAAATCAAATTATAGTAGTCTTAGCTTTTGAATTGAAACACAGAAACTTGCCTTTAACTTTAATGTATATTCAACTTTTATTGAGGGTATCATATTTTTTTTTTATTTTTTGCCAAACTTGTCTTCCAAATCCTCCCAACTACACAATTAATTGAAGACATTTGGATTCATTCCCTCGCTTAATTTTCTAAAACTTATTTTCTAAAACTCTAAAATTTTTATCAATTTTAATACGTATACGTCTTCTGGTTTTTATAATTCTCTACAAAGTAGGAATTTGTTTGCTTGTTCACCGTGCAGATTCAAGTATTCTATTTGAAAAAGGTGGTATTTCTTTGGCACGTTTTTGATGTAGATGCAATATTCTGCCTGGTGTAGGCAGATAGTTAACCAATTCTTTTACTCGGGTGGGTAACAGTTACACTGTAAGCACATGAAGTAAGTCAAGGTCACACGAAAACAATTAAATTGATTCTCTTTATTCATGTGGGTCATGTAGCAAGCGTACATGGTCATGCCTGAGTGAGTATGAGCTAAATGTGTGTGGTAAAAAATGACAAAAAATACAAACAAAGGCTTACATATAATGTACCAAAATTTGTTGAACAGAGATAGTATTTAAACACCCAAAAAATGTTACAAATTAAGTGACCAAAATGGCCGATATGGAAGAGTATCTTATGTTTTAAAAAGTTTTAAGAACAGACAAATGCTAACTAAATTTCGAACAAGTGACCACTGCCTAATGATAGAAACTGGTAGGCATAAGAAAATACCTCGAGAACAAAGATTATGTTCTTCATGTAAAACTATTGATGATGAATCTCATTTCTTTCTACAACGTAGCTTGAATATACAAGCAAGGAATATACTTATAAAATGTATGTTAGATAATTCCCAGATAGCATGCTGTCGTTGGGCCAACGCAAACCCAACGTTGAATATTGCGTTGGCCCATTGTCAGTTTTTACCATTGGGCCAACATCATCTTGCTCATCGGCCGAACGTTCGACCAACAGGTAAGCTTGATGTTGGGGATCTGACATTGGCCCATTGTATGATGTTTTGCCCAATATCGACCCAAGGTTGTTAAATCGTTTTTGACATTGGCCCAACATTAAACCATTTTGTTGGGCCAGTGTTGACTGATGGTTCATGTATGTTCCTATTGCTAGGTCCTGTGGTGGCATTTCATTGGAAAAGTAACTCGTACTTGCTAACAGTTTTCCCCATATACTTCTTGCATGCATGTTACAAAATTGTTCGCTTAAACGTTCACTACTTTGCTCTACAAGATGGCAGACAAGGGGAATAACCCCGAGCCATAGATAAGTCATCTAATTTCTCAGTGTTAAGAATTGTCATGTTCTAACATATTATGTGTTTGATTTTAACATGTTGCATTCCATTGCAAGCTTTCAGCATAATTATACTTATTTAAAAGCCTCATTAGAACTTTGTTTTTATTATTTGCAGCATTTGCAAATTTTGCATAAAGATTTTGAGAAGATTTTTAAAATTATGTCATTAATTTTTCACTAATTCATTATTATCCCCAGGATATGGTCCTTAATTTGAACAAACTTAAATCATCCCTTTCACCCAAGGATACTTTGTGGCAAGTTTAGTTGTTCTTGAGAAGATAAAAAAGTAAAAACGCCAAGGGACATATTTTGATCAGAAAAGCTTACTTGAGCCTTAAACAATCAACAGATGATTTAGTTGACCTAAGTATAAATTACAAAGGTGTGTCCAGGAAGTGAAAAAAAACCCCAACCTTTTGTCTAAAATGAAGCTTGCAGGTTTACAACACAGGAACAGCGTTGAAGTATCTTTGTTGAGATTGGTCTGGAAATAGATGGGATGTGACAGAGAATCTCGTACTTCTTAAGACATCCGAATTCTGCTGAAAGTATTATTAAGGAATGGAGTTTATCAGTCTTATCCGAAGACAACATAAATATGATTAAAACAATGCTCCCCAAGGCAGATTCTTGTTTGAAGAACTTGGACGTTGAATCTTTAGTTGATGTATGGGATGCCATGAAGTCGGACAAACTTCCTACAGATATGCAGAATCTCATTAAACTTGACGCTGATTTTCAGTGTATTGGAACACAATTTGCCTCGTAAGTAAAATGCATAGAATAAGACATGTTCAATTCCCAGGTGCGGATCCAGGAATTGAAGTTAGGGGGCGCATAGAGTAGGCCGGGGGTCTGGGGGCCACCTTGAGGCCCGCAGTGGGTCCAGGGCAAAGCCCTGATGGGGGCCCAGGGGGGTGAACAGTCTATGCAAAAGTTTTTTTTATCACACAAACATTCGGTTCTGTGTAATCAACTAACCCTAACTATGCACTTAGTTTATTTAATACCCAGGAGCAGAGAAGATTTTCTAAGAATTCATGTATTTTTACTTATATATAATCAATAGGGTCCGCCCTAACACAAGAACCCCTGACCCTGGGGCCATTAAATTCACAATTTAGGTACAGGCACGCTTGTTCATCAAAACTATGTACTTAGTTGGTTTATGAAATACCCAGGAGCAGAGAAGAAGATTTTCAAAGAAATAATGCATTTTCACTATATACTTATTTAGCCCCGCCCTAGCGCTAGAACCCCTGACCCCAGGGCCATGAATTTCACAATTTTGGTAGAGGACTTATTGTTGATTACAATCATACAAACAGTTTGACTGATTGATGTCCAGGAGTAAAGAAGAAGATTTTTAAAGATTGCATTAATTTTAGTGGTTTTGGCCCCATACCTCAGGCCCCAGGGGGGCAGGGATCATGAAATTAGGTGACCTAATTAAGAATATAGATTGATATAAAATTTTAACTTCTAATCATGCAAATCTTAAAAGCAATCTAACACAAAAACGTTATTTTGTATCGAATGTGTAGGCCTTCCTATAGTTACTACTTAAGACTGGGTCACTTCTGTACAATAATCCGAACTCTGGCATAGAACGCACAATCCGCACCGAAAGCCCAAGCTCAAGTATTCACAAAATTATGTACATTTTTTAGACAAAGCACTCTATTTATCCAGCGTATAATACTTGTAAATATCATAAAATCTACAAGAATTCCAAATAACTCCCTAACACTTGAACATTGTCACATAGTCACTGCCAATTAAAACAAGAGGCCCACGGGCCACATCGCTCACCTGAGAAGCTTTGACCATTCTGTTATTTACCAGATTTCCCCCTTGTTATACATAATGCATCCCCACCCTACCCCACTGATCATAATTTAAACATTTTGAAATCTACACTACCCCATGATTCTTCCATGGGCACATATGTTTCAGCTTTTTAGGCCAAGTGGTTACTGAGATGAAGATTTTCAAAGATTGTTCCTATATATTTCTATGTAAAACTTTGATTCCCCATTGTGGCCCCGGCCTTCCCCCGGGGGTCATGATGTGAACAATTTAGAATCTACTATACCAGGATGCTTCCACATAAGTTTTAGCTTTTCTGGCCCAGTGGTTCTTGAGAAGAGGATTTTTCCTATATCTTTCTAAGTAAAACTTGATACCCCATTGTGGCCCCGCCCTTCCCCCGGGGGTCATGATTTGAACAATTTAGAATCTACACTATACCAGGATACTTCCACATAAGTTTCAGCTTTTCTGGCCCATTGGTTCTTGAGAAGAAGATTTTCAAAGATTGTTCCTATATATTTCGATATAAAACTTTGATTCCCCATTGTGGCCCCGCCCTTCCCCCGGGGGTCATTATTTGAACAATTAAGAATCTACATTATACCAGGATGCTTCCACATCAGTTTCAGCAATTCTGGCCCAGTGGTTCTTGAGAAGAAGATTTTCATAGATTTTTCCTATATATTTCTATGTAAAACTTTGATTCCCTATTGTGGCCCCGCCCTTCCCACGGGAGTCATGATGTGAACAATTTAGAATCTACACTTTACCAGGATGCTTCCACATAAGTTTCAGCTTTTCTGGCCCAGTGGTTCTTGAGAAGAAGATTTTCAAAGATTTTTCCTATATATTTCAATGTAAAACTTTTATTCCCCATTGTGGCCCCGCCCTTCCCCCGGGGGTCATGATGTGAACAATTTAGAATCTACACTATACCAGGATGCTTCAACATAAGTTTCAGCTTTTCTGGCCCAGTGGTTCTTGAGAAGAAGATTTTCAAAGTTTTTCCTATATATTTCTATGTAAAACTTTTATTCCCCATTGTGGCCCCGCCCTTCCCCCGGGGGTCATGATTTGAACAATTTAAAATCTACACTACCCCAGGATGGTTCCACATAAGTTTCAGCTTTTCTGGCCCAGTGGTTCTTGAGAAGATTTTTTAATGACCCAACCCTATTTTTGTCTTTTCTTGATTATCTCCTCTTGCGAGGGGATATGTCCCTTCATTTTAACAATTTAAATTCCCCTTCACCCAATGATGCTTTGTACCAAGTTTGGTCAAAATTGGCCCAGTGGTTCTTGAGAAGAAGTCGAAAATGTGAAAAGTTTACAGACGGACGACGGACAAAATGTGATCAGAAAAGCTCACTTGAGCCTTCGGCTCAGGTGAGCTAAAACTTAAGAATTTTATAGACCGCATCTATTCCATTTCCACAAAATTTACACAAAATTACATTACACGTCCACTGCCGAACAACTAACATAAATGTGCAATCCTATAGGCTAAACCTATTCCACTGCCACAGAAAATAAACTTAAAAACTCTACTTACAGCATAGGCGTGGAAATGTCGAAGCAAATGAAAAGTCTGCGGTACCGCTTCCCATGGCAGCCGAACCACGAATTCAAGG
>NW_026939162.1:0-89859 GCF_032062105.1 Saccostrea cuccullata | reverse complement strand
AGTAAACACAGACAAAACTAGTAATAGTCGTCATGTCACAGTAAACACAGACAGGACTAGTAATTGTCGTCATGTAACAGTTAACACAGAAATTACTAGAAATTGTCGTCATGTCAGAGTAAACACAGACAGGACTAGTAATTGTCGTCAAGTCACAGTAAACATGGACAGGGGTAGTAATTGTTGTCATGTCACAGAAAACACAGACAGGACTAGTTGTTGTCATCATCACACAGTAAACACTGACAGGACTAGTAATTGTCGTAATCTCACAGCAAACAGAGACGGGACTAGTAATTGTCGTCATGCTACAGTAAACACAGACAAGACTAGTAATTGTCGTTATGTCACAGTAAACACAGACAGGAGTAGTAATTGTCGTCATGTCACAGTAAACACGGACAGGACTAGATATTGTAGTCATGTAACAGTAAACACGGACAGGACTAGTAATTGTCGCCATGTCACAGTAAACACGGACAGGACTAGTGATTGTTGTCATGTCACAGTTAACACACACAGGACTAGTAATTGTCGTCATGTCATGGTTAACACAGACAGAACTAGAAATTGTCGTCTTGTCATGGTTAACAAAGACAGGACCAGCAATTGTTGTCATGTCACAGTAAACACAGACAGGACTAGTGGTTGTCGTCATCACACAGTAAAGACTAAAAGGACTAGAAATTGTCGTCATGTCACAGTAAAAACAAAAAGGACCAGTAATTGTTGTCATGTCACAGTAAACACGGACAGGACTAGTAATTGTCGTCATGTCACAGTTAACCCAGACAGAACTGGTAATTGTCGTCATGTCACAGTTAACACAGACAGGACCAGTAATTGTCGTCATATCACAGTTAACACAGACAGAACCTGTAATTGTGGTCATGTCACAGTCAACACAGACAGGACTAGTATTTGTCGTCATGTCACAGTCAACACAGACAGGACTAGTAATTTTCGTCATCATCACAGTAAACACTGACAGGACTAGTAATTGTCGTCATGTCACAGTAAACACGAACAGGACTAATATTTGTTGTCATGTCACAGTAAACACGGAGAGGACTAGGAATTGTCGTCATGTCACAGTAAACACAGACAGGAATTGTAATTGACGTAATGTAACAGTAAACAAAGACAGGAATAGTAATTGTCGTCATGTCACTGTAAACACAGACAGGACTAGTAATTGTCGTCATGTCACAGTAAAAACAAACAGGACCAGTAATTCTTGTCATTTCACAGTAAACACAGACAGGACTAGTAATTGTCGTCATGTCACAGTAAACAAAGACAGGACTAGTAATTTTCGTCATGTCACAGTAAACACGGACAGGACTAGTTATTGTAGTCTTGTAACAGTACACACGGACAGGACTAGTAATTGTCGCAGTGTCACGGTTAACACAGACAGGACTAGAAATTCTCGTCTTGTCACAGTTAACACAGACAGGACCAGTAATTGTCGTCATGTCACAGTAAACATACGGACAGGAGTAAGTAATTGTCGTCATCTCACAGTAAACACAGACAGAACTAGTAATTGTCGTCATGTCACAGTTAAAACAGACAGGACCAGTATTTGTCGTCATGTCGCAGTAAACACGGACAGGACTAGATATTGTCGTCATGTCACAGTTAACACAGACAGGCGCAGTAATTGTCGTCATGTCACAGTAAACACAGACAGGACCAGTAATTGTCGTCATATCACAGTAAACACAGACAGGACTAGTAATTGTCGTCATGCCACAGTAAACACAAACAGGACTAGTAATTGTCGTCATGTCCAGTAAAAACAAACAGGACTAGTAATTCTTGTCATGTCACAGTAAACACAGACAGGACTAGTTATTGTCGTCATGTCACAGTAAACACAGACAGGACTAGTAATTGTCGTCATGTCACAGTAAATACAGACAGGAATTGTAATTGTTGTCATGTCACAGTGAACACAGACGGGACTAGTAATTGTCGTCATGTCTCGGTTAACGCAGACAGGACTAGAAATTGTCGTCTTGTCACAGTTAACAAAGACAGGACCAGTAATTATCGTCATGTCACAGTAAACACAGACAGGAGTAATAATTGTCGTCATCTCACCGTGAAAACAGACAGGACTAGTAATTGTCGTCATGTCACAGTTAAAACAGACAGGACCAGTACTTGTCGTCATGTCACAGTAAACACGGACAGGACTAGATATTGTCGTCATGTCACAGTTAACACAGACAGGCCCAGTAATTGTCGTCATGTCACAGTAAACACAGACAGGACTAGTAATTGTCGTCATGTCATAGTAAACACAGGCAGGAGTAGTAATTGTCGTCATGTCACAGTAAACACGGACAGGACTAGTAAATGTCGTCATGTCACAGTAAACACGGACAGGACAAGTAATTGTCGTCATGTCACAGTAAACACAGACTGCACTTGTAATAATCGTCATGTCACAGTAAACACAGACAGGACTAGTAATTGTCGTCATGTCACAGAAAACACAGAGAGGTCTAGGAATTGTCGTCATGTCACAGTAAACACAGACAGTACTAGTACAGTGCTGCTATCCTATAAGTTGACATTTCTATCCTATCCTATCGTGTATCCTGCATCCACAATCCTATCCTGTGATTTCAGTCTAATCCTATCCTATCCTATCCTGCAACTCTCAGTTTTTAACACTGCATGAAAATTCGGCTTTACAAAACAAGTAAAGATAATGTAAATTTATTATTTACAATGCCTTTAACTGGCTTTTCTGAAAAAAGTCAAAGTTGGAAAAGGTAACCTTTACATTAACTTTACATGCACTTAAATATGATGTAATGTCCCACATTGTCTTGACTTTACAAAAAAGTAAAGTTAATATTTACAACCTTTAAACACCATATTTAGGATGTATTAAATCTGATAATTATAGATCTTAAATTTAATTAAATACCATCTTTAATTACCACAAAAGTTAATAATTTCTGTTTTCCATTCTAGTGAATAAAGCCTTATGCAATTTATAAATAAGATTTTTCTTCCAAGTCGATACTGCGGAAGTCTGGACATCATAATTAATATATACAAAGTAACAAAAAGTTGACTTTAAATTTGTTTATTACAATTTTTTTTTACAAACATAAGATCAAAAACATCAAGATTTCTTGACAGTATATGTTGCCCACATCCTATCCTGCAAATTACGTACACATAAATAAGTATCGAAGACAGAGTACATTTCACGAAAATGTTTTTCGTACGTGACATGTTTTATAATAAAACCAACTGTACATTCTTGAATTTAAAGTTGTGAATCAAAATAAAACTACTATGTTCCTCTTTCTTGTGGATATTGGTTTCAGTGGAAATCAATAACTGTCAAAATGTATTTGTCACATCTCCCTTTTCAGAGTCCAAAACTTTTCTTCCCATGCAGGCATTCTTCTAATGCTTTTCCTACAAGAAAAAAAATAAATCTATAAGTATATTTTCAGTGCCATGCATAAGTATGAATATTTTCAAAGGCATCTGTTTTATCAGAATTCACAATACCATGATTGATAAAAATTAAAACAAGGTACAACATAATTAATAAATAAAAAGTTCATACATGACCTTTAACCTAAAAAAATGTAAATTTATTAATTTTAAAAGACGAGTGTACCGATTTTTATTGATATATTATATGAAGAATGAATGGGTTAGGTCATGTATCCCTTATCAAAAAAATCCTAAAGCCTAAAATTACAATTTGAGAATTATGTATTTTTTTATGGGTACTTATCACAATCAAAGAATAAATCCCTGAAACATAAAGAAATGATAGGTTTTCCTGACTACTCAGTAGTCAGTTTACAAAAAGAACAAAATAGTGCTACATATTTAGCTCAGGCCATACAAAGTTAATTACTTGGTTCTCAGGCCTTTTTTCAAGAAATATTATAAGGGAGGGAGGCATTTTTTTTTCTTTTTAATTGCCCTCAAAACACGATGAGGCAGCTTTTTACATTGTACAAAACCTCAAAAAATGATGAGTGAGGTGATTTGGTGTTAATGTTTTATTGATTTAGCAATAAAAGGGTCAATGAAGCACCCTTGGAAGAGATGTGGGAGGGCCTGAGAACCAAGAAATTAATTTTTTTTGCCTTAGCTGTACATGTGTACAGAATCATAGTCAGGTTATGGTTTAGGATATATGTACCTTTTTCCCAAATAGCATGTTTCTGCTCATGAACTTTTTCCTGATATGGAACAGTAAAAGGACTTTAGGTGAGAGTCCCTCAAATTTAAGATGACAATCATGCTGAAACAGAATTCATTCAGTGATTAACATTTTATACACCTAGACAAATATATAGTCAATATTTTTATTAAAAATTATGAGTTTGAAGCACACAGTCACCAAAGAATGAATTGATTTTGAAAATTCATACACAATGCAATCACAGTTAATAGCTATGAACTGCCAAACACCCTTTTTTTATCAAGAATACTTTAAAATTAAATCTAAACAATACTTGCCATCTATAATATGAAACTTGAGAACCCGCCTCTTCTTCATGGCAGATCTTTTAATTTTCTCATGGTAGGCTGAGTAGCTTGAGCCTATACAAAAGAAATTGAACATTTTATACGAATACATCTGACAATGATGACTCCCGAGCAAGTCAAGCACTAAATAATGTAAATGTTTGTTCAAGTTACATTTCACGATACTTATTATTTGATTTTTTAAAAATGTGCTTGTACCAAAGAACTTTGGGATCCTCAATCATGTTTTGTCGTCTTCCTCGCCCCGTCTGGATGTTTTCCCTTCAATAATCTGTATACTGATTTCACTCAACCTGTATTTTAACAAAATGGACACAATGAATTAAAATACAAAATGTTATAAATAAAATAAACTTGTTTGTCAATTTCGGAGTTGAAACTCTCAGCCAAGGCATAAATACATCTGTAACTAAGTTTTATGACAACTGATTGTGTATATTCTCAGTAATTAGCAAAAACCCGGTTTCAGTTTCAAATTCCCGGCCCGGCTCGGTTTTAACTACTCATTTTAGTCCCACTTTTCTTTGTCTTGTTTAACATTCCAGAGACATACACCTTTACAGAATAAACTGAAACCCATAAACATTTAATCCCCAAATTATCAAAATACTAATCTAACATTCTGGCAGTAAATAACATATACAGCGAAGTTTTGCTTGACTTTCATTGTTTCACTACATGTATGCACAATGTACTGATCTATGCTGAAAGTGAAAACGGCTGGAAATCGTAAACAAACCTGCAGTGCATGCCAATTCGGGAGTTCGAGCAGTTGTCAAGACAAGAATCTCCTGAAATCTAGACGAGGTTTCAAAAAATTACCACAGGTTGCAAACTTCGTCAAAATAGCGATGCAGACCCGCTCCACTTGATTTGAAATGATTGGCTATTCAACCAAATACACAGTGCCATATTTGGTATGGGTTACTTATCAGAGTAGATCGTTCGTTTTACATTCGAGAAGAGTTTACATATTACTTGAATGAAGAGGATAACATAATACTGAGCTGAAAATTGTGTGTAAAGTATGTTTTAGTAGTTTACAATACAGACTGTAAATGTGCGGGAGATTTTATTGATATTTAAGCTTGAAAACAAAACAAATAAACGTAGGACTTATTCACGGCAATGTATGGGAACCAGTCTAAAAGGCAAAGAAAATTCCGCCAAGTAAACAACAAAGAAAGGGATTTGGGATGTTGTCAGTTCACAGTTGTATGTGTACATTATGTGCGACGGTGACTGCAAGGTAATACATGTGTCTTATTTGTTGCGAATAATTCGTTTCATTTTATTATGGAAATTTATCTGTCCCAACACTAGCAGAAATATATAATTAATCTGACTTCGAAATTCCTTCCTCTCTGTTCCCCCAAGTACATGTAACACTCTTCGCTCTCATTTTTTTTTTAATTTTCATTGTATATTTTTTTGTAGAAAAAAAGGAATGTGGAGCTAATGCATGCTGCTAAGGATGGAAAGGTCTTGTGTTTATTGGTTGTGCCTAAGTAACCAGTCATAGGTGTACCTTATTTCAATTTTAGGTAATGTCTTTTGAGTTTTTTTTAAGTAGAGTGAACAATGCATTTTTCATTCAATATAAATGTAAAATTCTAGAGATAATTTTTTTCAACATTGCTGGATACTCACTACGTGATTTTATCTAAAAAAGTATTTAAATTATTTTCTCACATTTTTTAAAGAGGCCGGGTATGGTGAAGAGATAATTCATTTTTTATTCAAAATTTTATTTTCCATGCATTTGTACAGGGAGTCTGTATACATTTGAGGTGAGCGGCAGATTTTATTTTGAAGATGGGTGACTTTCAGATGTTGTGATGAAGATTGTTGAAAGGGATTATCAACATAGAACCAGTCCATATGAATGTGCAAGTCAGGTGAGGATTGGACTTAAATGTGTAATCAAGAAATGTTTATACATAATGTGCGATGGTGACTGCAAGGTAATACATGTGTCTTCTTTTGTTGCGAATAATTCATTTCATTTTATTATGGAAATTTATCCGTCCCAACACTGGCAGAAATATAATATTAATCTGACTTCAAAATTCCTTCCTCTGTTCCCCCAAGTACATGTAACACTCTTCGCTCTCATTTTTTAAAATTTTCATTGTACATTTTTTGTAGAAACAAGGAATGTGGAGCTAATGCATGCTGCTTAGGATGGAAAGGTCTTGTGTTTATTGGTTGTGCCTGAGACACCAGTCACAGTTGTACCTTACTTCCATTTTAGGTAATGTCTTTTGAGTTTTTTTAAGTAAAGGGAACAATGCATTTTTCATTCAATATAAATGTAAAATTCTAGAGATAACTTTTTTTCAACGTTGCTGGATACTCACTACATGATTTTATCTAAAGAAAAGTATTCAAATTATTTTCTCACATTTTTTAAAGAGGCCGGGTATGGTGAAGAGATAATTCATTTTTTATTCAAAATTTTATTTTCCATGCATTTGTACAGGGAGTCTATACATTTGAGGTGAGCGGCAGATTTAATTTTGAAGATGGGTGACTTTCAGATGTTGTGATGAAGATTGTTGAAAGGAATTATCAGCATAGAACCAATCCATATGAATGTGCAAGTCAGGTGAGGATTGGGCCTAAAAAAAATTTTGTTTGTTTCCTGTAACCCGACCGACCCATTCAAATTATGCCTGGGTGGATTTTTTTCCCTGACAAATGGCAAAACTTTGTTTGATCAATCAGCTGATTCCATTTATTAAATTAAAATAATAGCTTGTAGCTTAATTTGAGACATAAAATATGTCAACCTAGTTTACGTTTACCTTAAATATAAAGAGAAATCATTATTATAACAACAGTTTCCCCCTACAACTTTCTGAAGTTTGTTTCTGCCGCTAGACAGCCATTTTGGACGCCATGTTGGGTGTCCACTGTAAGTATAACACCTGGTATTTTCAGTCTGGGGATGTTTCACCATTCATAAGCAAAAAAAAAAAAAAAATTCCGACCTACCGACCCTTGATTTTTTGGGAATGTTACAGGAAACAAACTTATTTTTTTTTTTAAGCCTTGGACTTCAACGTGTAATCAAGAAATGTTTATATATTACTTAGCTTAGTGAAAGCACACCACAAACATTTTAAGTATCTCAGTAAGTTTCATGGATATTACAGATGTATCACAATCATATGTTTGACATTGAGTCGCATTGTCTAAATTTCCATTATGTTAAGTTATACATGTTTTAGGTTAAAGCTTGTGCTTTAATTTCAATAGAAGTAATGAAAATCTTTTTAAAATTGTATTGTTTTTCTTTATAATTTTGAAAATGATTATTATTAGGACTTGTACAACACCTGAGTACCTAGATGACTGTTGAACTAATTGGTGAACAAGAAAAGATGTCAGAGAGGGGAAACCAATTCAGATGTCATGATCAAGAATATATACTCTTATCAATGATATGATCAAGAATATGTAAACTTGTAATGATTTAAAATATCTTATAGATCTGTAAATCACTCTTAATTACTTAATTGTTCACACATTATCATCTACACTTATGCTATAAATCTTATCTGTATATTAATCGCCCCCTCTTATCTAACCCCCTGCTGATCGTAATGACCTGTGTATTGACTCCTGATCTTAAGGATCTTGTAATGTGCTCCTGATCGTCAGGAACAGATCTTGAGTATATATATAGTGCAACAGAATTTTAGAATAAGATAGGAAGATTGAAATATAGAAGACTTAGTAGATAGAACTGTTAGAGATAGATAAAGTTACTCACTTACTTGGACTATTACCTAATATTTCTTTGATTTATATGTACATGTGATTGTTTTACTTGGATTTTATTTTTTGTGAATTATTTTTCCTGAATGTTTCTATTTGTGATGTGCTGTGTAAGTAAACTGTAGACTAGAATTTCGGCATCTATTTTCAAGATATGAGGAACAAGGATAAATTAATTTATTCATGCAAACTGACATTATGAAATGTGTTGTAAGACCGCTCGGTGCGGCGCTACAAACTAACTATGAAAGATCTTGCAGATTTATAGATGAACATTCAAGCATTCATAGTTTTGAATGTTATTCAGCCAGAGAGTTTTAGCACAAATTTAATTTTCAGTACAGTATTTTAAACTGGATATGTAATTTTAAGTACAGTTATGTAAAATGAATATATGTTACTTATTATGATTGTCAATTTTCAACAGGACATAATTGTAGTTTATTTATACGATCACTCTTGCAGAACAAAACACACAGAACTTTTTTTCTCTGTGTGCATCATACACTTGTAAACGTTTTACACCATCATGTATACATATTGTACATCGATGACATGTAAATCGAGCACACACATGAAAATGCGTATATCTGAATACATGCAAACATGCATCTACCATAACCTATTACATATTTTCCAAGGTGTGTGAAGTCGAGCACATACATGAAAATGTGTGAAGCTGGACACATACACAAATACACATGCATCTGCCACAACCTATTACATATTTTCCCAGGTGTGTGAAGTCGAGCACATACATGAAAATGTGTGAAGCTGGACACATACACAAATACACATGCATCTGCCACAACCTATTACATATTTTCCAAGGCGTGTGAAGTCGAGCACATACATGAAAATGTGTGAAGCTGGACACATATGCGAACACACTAACATATATCACAGACATAAAAACATAATCTAAACTAAGTCAAGCACAGACAGGCTCACTAGGTGAAGCTGGACTCATACATGATCTCATGCATTTTGCAAACTGCATCCTCACATATATTCTAATAGATTTTTCACCATTTTTTGTGTTTGTGAATATGTAAAATGCATCATTTTGCATTACAAGTTGAGGATGTTATTAGGCTGTACATAAGCGCAAATCAAATAGCCTTTTATGTAATTTTTTTCACATTTTTAATTCAATTTAAACTGCAAAGTTTATTTTATATATGTACATGCACCATAAAGAATGAATAATATTGTACCGGTATTATATTTTAAGTGAAATGGGACCTCCATTTCATAAGCAGAAATGTGAAATTTATACTTATCATCTGTATTTATTTTTAATTTTGTCTCACATGTATCTGAATGTTTAAAGGAAAACAAAAGTCAAAGATAGCTCAATATAATGTTAATATTCAAGGTTATAACTGGATATTGTTTGTGCTGTATATCTGACTCATCATATGATGAGAAGCCAAAATGTAGAATATTTTTGTTTGGAAAATGAAAATTATCAATATGCCAATTTTTCCCATTGTTATATTATTAATTAATATATCATTAATATCAATGTACATATAAAAAATCTATGCCATCCAATCCAGAGAGTTGTAGGCAATCCTGGTGCAGATAATATTTTTTTCTCGTGTTTTGTAGTAGAGTGGGAACACATTGTATGGGTTGAATGTATAAATGGTTTTGGTTGTATATGTTGGCATGGCCAAAGGAAGGCCAATGAGAAATGAGTATTCATTAATGTGTTCAAATCATTCTAAGCCAGTGCTCTTCAATACATACGCATTTTTTTTTTGCTTTATATATAAAATATATATCATATTTGTATAAATATATATAATGGTAATGGAAATAACAAATTGTTGAAATGTATTTTAATTTGGATTTTTTCATACTTGCAAATATTATAGGGTGTTCATGCATTTTTAACTATTGCACTGAATGCACGTCCGGCATTCTCCCTTGAGACATTATTTACATAGCGACGGACACAGGTTTTCCATAGTTAACCATCTATGGTTTTTGCCTGGGCGGTTTTTAATGTCTGTGATAGGGATATAATTTATTACAAGTAGAATATTTTACAAATGCATTCCATTGCTTTATTGTTTCACATTCAATGTAATGTAAGTTAAATATGTATCAAAATAAATGCCAGCTGCTCCAACTAAGCTAACCTGGCTTACAGCATAGTTGTTGTATTATTTGAGGTGTAGTCTGTCAAATAATGATGAGTCGAGTGTTTGATTCTGTAGATGACCATTTCTAATACTAATTTCAACTGGAAATGGATACAAGATAATTTAAAAAGATATCTTTGACATTTGTCTTAAAATTCTGGGTACTGACTAGATTAGATTCTTTAAACCAACTGTAAAAATCCAAAGTATAAGTGTATTAAACAATAGTCAGCATTTAAATAAGACTTTTATAAAATATGTATATTTAATGAACTTTAATATGGCATTAAAGGTGAAAGGTTATATTTAATTATCTTTTCGTGTAAGTAAAGGTTACCTTTTCACCTTTACTTTTTGTAAAGTTAATACAAAGATGACCTTGCTTTTTGGAGCACCTTTAATGAAATTTACTTCGCAAGTAAAGTTTTGTAAAGGTGTTTTTTCAAGCAGTGTAAATATTTAGGAATTAACTTGACAAAACGAAAAAAAAAGGAATAACCAGCAGAAAAAAAAATTCAGATATAATTATGGTACTCATTTAAATGTTATATATTTTAATGGAGAAAAATAATTGAGATCGGCATTCCATAATTCTC
Organism: Saccostrea cuccullata; assembly: GCF_032062105.1. NCBI lineage: Eukaryota > Metazoa > Mollusca > Bivalvia > Ostreida > Ostreidae > Saccostrea > Saccostrea cuccullata. The sequence continues at coordinate 78,782 of NW_026939162.1, read as the reverse complement.
GACTCACCGCACAAATTAAATTTACGATTATCATTACCATATGTTAAAAATTAATGTAAACAAACAGATCGTAATTAAATGTGGGCACGTACTGATTTTGCAAACATATGTAAAGAAATTGGGCTTCCAGAAGAATTAAGGAAAAAAAATATAATTAGCGTTTTAATTTCCCTACTAACAATGATTGGGAGACCCGGGATCGTGACTTGCGTCCGGCGTGTTATAATCAATTATTTTTTAAAAATCATAGGCCTGTATGGTAATAATGTTAAAGTATGTTTCATGTAAAATTTTATTTTTTCCTTAACTGAGCACCATGAAAATATCATGCATGTACATGTATAGTTAACTGAGCACCATGAAAATATCATGCATGTACATGTATAGTCTAATTGTTCCTGTATAACAGGTTTTTCTGTATGCAATTCTAAAAAAGAAGATATGACTAGACCATAAACCAAACAGACAAGTCAAAATGTAGATCTAGAATATCTTGACTTTCACATATTAAACATTTTAAATGTGAAATTGTTATGATTTTTTTATTTAAATTCATAATTTATACTTATCTAAAATTTTATTTCATCATCTGATGTGTTATTTTTCAAACATGTAAAATATATAGTTGCTAAATAAAATTTAAGATAATCGAAATGTTTTTTTTTTTCATTTAACTTCAGTTTCTTCTCAGTTTATGGTCAGCTCAGTGCTGTACACATGTATTTCAATTTTTAATTTTGTTTTATGTGTGAAAATTTAATAATTTATATTTAATAGAATATCTTTTCTAAATTGTTATCATCTGACAGATTTACAGTCATAAATACTGTAGTGAGGTCACACAAGTTCCTTAGATCTTATAAAACATGCATAAGAAATTAAGAATTCACAGTATTTTTAACTCATTCATGAGTAAGCCAGGCTTGTATTTGACCTTGGCATTTGATCTTAAATGTTAATCAGTGTCTGATTGAGAAATATTAAAATGCTCCACACATGTTTCTTAGATCTTATAAAACATACATAAGAATTCACAGTATTTACAGCATTTATAACACATTCTTGAGTAAATATTGTATATGACCTTGACATTTGATCATAAACTTTCAGTGTTTAATGAGGAAAAATACTTTATCAAGTTCACAATATTTTTATTCAAGGTGATTCCTCAACAATGTGTAACAATTGAATATTTCATTACCATGAGACAAAGTCAGTAAAAGTATCCATGTACAGCATTTATGAATTTCAATGCAAAGATCACAGATACATGTACATGAACTTTGTTAAATTTAAGTTTATCAATGTTTTTATCACAGTTGTATAATGTTTAACATGCATATGATTTGGCTTCCTTATCCATCTTTCAAACTTGAAATTCAAATGTCAGAGTTATTGTCAGAGAGATGGTCATAAACCGAACAGTTCCACAAATGTCAATAATGCACAGAAAACAAACACTGATCGCTTTTAAGAAAAGCCCCATGATTTCAGACTTGGGACTCTTTGACACAGGTTTGAACATCTTTCATCATTTACTCTAACAGCATATGGCATGATCTGCATTCTTACAGCTGCAAATGTGCAGGGTTTCCTGAAAAAAAAATATTAAAGGCATGTATTTTAAACATGTTAAATTTTGTCATACACATTTCATACACATTTAAAATTTAAAATGATTTTGATTGTACAATTGGCTTTAATTTCACCGTTTTCTCTCCCAAAAGTAACGCATTTTGAAATCATGAAAAATAAAATCTTATACTGCAACCTCAGTCATATAAGATAAAAAAAATCTTATTTAACATAATTTACTTGTACATTATAATTCATTTCATCTTGTCAACTTGCTAACAAGTATGAATACATTTGTTTGAGTGACTTTTCTCTATATTCTGCTTGTATTTATCTATTTAATGTTTTTTCTTGGTTTTCTCTTTTTTGGTCTTGAAATTTGAATATAAAAAAGAAGAAAATATCTATAAAACAACAACATGATGACCAGATGACCAGAAAACTTTCCTCAGTTTTATTCTCAAGATTCATTTTTGAAAGAAGAAAATCACTTGTTTCGAGAAACTGCAGACATGTCACCTCAACTCAGATAAAGATGTTTATGTATTTTAAAGACCATGTAAAAATACATGATAAAAATAAAATCATACATACTTTTTAGATTAAAATCCTTTATACTGTGATGACGTGTGAGTCCGGGCAAATCCATTCTCTGTAATGATGAATATTAAAAGATTGATTAATGTTTCATAAATCACAATACATCATATATACATGTACAATATGTAAGTGCACTGCTGAGTGAGCTTATTAAACATTTAAGGCAGTAGCATTAGAAATGGTCATGATGATTCTACTTTCATTTATTATAAATTACACTGAAATGAAAGTAACTATTTTCTGACCTTATTAGGGAAATGATGAGAGTAACAACCTGATTAAGGCATAATACATATGATTGTTATAGTCTTAGAGCTCATTGATAGCTGATTGAATCATATGACAGAGTATTTGTAAACATTTATCCCCCTTCTGTCTACACTACTTCTTTTTTCCGCATCCAATTTTTGTTTATATTAAATAGAATAAAATGTTTATGGTTTTAGACATTAGAACATTGTTTAAAGAGATAAATATGTATAAAAATGCAAACATGTACAGTGTACAGTCACAGTGTGTAGTATACTTACATGACCGCGCATCTTCTATTCAAGTCCGCTGTTGACAGTTCCTGTGGAATTATCCAAATAAACAGAGAATATTTAACAGAAAAAACATGTTATTACACTTTTACACAAGTAAGAATCGGTTAAATCTTCCAAACAAGCTGAAGAAGTATGGTCTTTCGATGCCTAGACTCTTCGTTGTTTACATTCCCAAAGTCTTCCGGTGATCGTTCACGGTTAGATCGTACGCCGTGTTACTCGAAGTTCATAATGTAAATCCGTTTTGAGAGAAAAGAATGTCTTATTTCCTATTGAAAGAATTCAATCCAAAAAATGCCTTATTTGGCCTAGCAAATATGTAAATTTTGAAAAGGGCATTAGAAAATATGTTTTGGGTTATTATCAACCTAGAACATTGACACATTTCACATGTGCAATAATTTCGTCAAAACCGGATGTTTCGATGTCAAACTAAATTCTAAAACGCAGCATGGTTCGAGGTTTTCCGGAAAATGGCTCAAATTTTACACAATAAATCGTGAATTTCACATAGAGCACAGTCGTTACCGCAAAATATTGAAACAGAAAAATAATTATAACTGTTCGACAAATAAATTCCAATGAAAATATTTTGCGGTAACGAGTGTGCTCATGGTGAAAAAAAATAAAATAAAATGTCAACGCGTGTAAAAATGCTATGATCATGAACCACCATATTTGTCTTTGTCTTTTATACAAATTTTAAAGGATCAATTAGAAAGGTGTATAATATTGATTATGTAAGTGGATGGACACTCATATCACACAAGTAAGAAAATGTCAACTGAGGCACCTATAGACATGTTTGACTACTGGAATAAATATGATGGCTTCAGTCTAAAAACATATCCGTTAAAAATGCCGATTTATCGACAATTCTTTTTCCAAAATTAGATTGATTTACAGACAAGTACAACTTTCAACTTACTATATGTATGACTATCGCAAATGTAAACTTTCATGTCAATATATTATGTTTGTTTATGACTGTGACGAGCATAAGAAATTAGAGTTAAATCTATAGATCTACTTTGTTATCAAGAATCGGTAATTTTTTTAGAGTGAGTCAGTGATTCATTGGTAGATCATAGGACATCAAATAAATAGATAACACACATTGTGATAGAAAAAAGCAGTCAATTGTTCATTGAAGGCAATACATGTGGCAAAGAATTTAAAAATTACATTTTTAAAATCAAAGGAAAACAAACTTATGAGTTCACAGTTGTACATGACGTTACTCAGTGTACGTCATTTGTGACGTCATAATAGATGCAGTCATTGGGAATCAGTGGCAGGGAGAAAGTGGGAAAATTCTTCTTTTTTTTTAAGATATACATGTAGTTTTCTGTCGCTTTGTTGAATTCATTTAATTAAACACGGGAAATTATCTATTATTAAAAAATTTAACAACTCTGTAAACTGGATTCAACGTAGAACTCGTATGTGTGTTTACATAAAATGCACATGTTCGTTTTAACAAATCCGCACGTCGATGCATACAATACATATATTTGTATAAGTATCGCATGTAGCAGCAATATATATTAATCAGTTGTTTTTTTTTTTTTAATTTCAAATCCTAAAAAACATTCATTTCACTACATAAAACCCGCGTATATAATTTTTATGCACTTGCATAACGTGGAAAATAATTTTTAGCTTTCTTCAAAAGTATTATGAAGATGTGGTTTCAATTTTGTTTTCAGAAACAAGAGCTGAATTTAAAATATATGACCCTAGATAGTGTTTATTATTATTTATAAAAGAACATCAAATCAAATATCCTTCTTTGGCCACTATAGTGTTTCTCATATCAAATATTGATTATTCTGTATTTTAATTTTTTTGCATGTAGATCAACATTCAAAATTGCCCCTGCATTGTTATGGCTTAGGGTGGGGGGATAGGTGGAGTAGGGGGACTATGTCTTCCTCTGCATTTAATATCTGAAAATCGCTGGATCCGCTACTACGAAGATTAGTACACTGTAGTTTATCACTATACGATTAGAAGAGGTCCCGGGGGGGGGGTCATGCTTTGACATAAATTATACGTTCATTATATACAATTATTTGAGCATTATTGTGAATACAGGACTTGTCTAAAATTATATTTCAAAATTATATAATTTACTGTTACATTTTTTTGAAAAATTATTTTTAAAAGATAGAACTTTGTATATGTTCGTCCTTTGTATACCCCCCCTTTCTTTTCTGAAATTGCTTACTACGATCATAAATGTGTTTTCTATTTCAAGAAAAACTGAGACCATTTTACACTTTCCTCTTATAAATGCTGTCTACAATAAGGTCTTTTTAAGGAGCCTTTTCGGGTAAAATCAATCTTTCCCTGTAAGTATTACATGTAGTAAAATGTTAATGTCTGTACTTGTATTTCACTTTTTATTTTGACACGTATTTATAAGAATTACATACGCATGGAAATCATAATGTAAAAATGAAATGGAAAGTGATAAACGATAAGCTAGCAATGCATAATTAAAAAAACGTAATAAAATTATTACATGTAAGTCAATCGATAACAATGTATTAACAACACACTACAAATACCGTACTCCATACATAAAATTTTTTACTGGATTAAACATGACCCAGCGATTGGCTGGTTCGCGAAGATGAGAAAAAATATCTGTGAGATTGAGGTGTGCGCGAATCTCGCGGATATTTCTCGCTTGCCTGTGAAAATTTATTAACAGCTGAGGCCTGATATTCGCGAGTGCTCGCCAAGTTATTAAAAATGTGTAGAAAAAGGTCCTTTCAACAATTGTGTACATGTACTTCTTTTCAAGTAATGTACTGGTATTTAGATCTAGATTTTTATCGCAAATCTCGCTTCAAAGTATACACTCCGGCCGAAATAGCGTTGCGTTGTGTGATGATACTGTTGGATCTGACAATTGAACAATTTGAATCACGGATTTCGTTTTGTAAAACAAGCGTTTTAATTGGTTGATTAGGACCCGCCCGCTCTCGCGCGGAAAGCGTTGTTGACTTTCTGGAAAAAAAAAAACAACAAACAAACTATAAAATTTCTTTTTTGCATGTGATATATTCCTTACGCAGACGATTCATGGATATCATTCGATGGGACACACTATTTCATTTCATCTTAAAGTCATATACGCTGTATGAACGCGGAATTTTATGTGAAACAAAATGATTAATGATTTAAAACACATGAAGTGTAATGAAAAATAATACTTTCCACAAAATTGTACTATAGATGTCGTTGTAATAACAAAACAATTAAACATATCTTGGAATAAAGAATTCAGTCTTTTCATGAATATTGATGAAGGAAGTGCGTCAACAGTAGGCCTATATATAGAAACACATGTCCACGGGAAATCACAGACAACGAGGTATGTTGCATTTTGACAAAAATTATTAATATTAAGGACAATATGCGTCATAACAGAGAAGATGGTTGATACTGAATACATTAAAATATAAGTACCATTAAGAGTAAGACGCTTGCCATCCACGTCAAAAGTGAGTAGTATCTCAAACGGCCTACCTTGTTTTCTTTACGCCACGTGTGTTTGTCAATCTAAAAGTAGCGACGGCGTCACGTGATGGATTTATTTTAAAATAGCTATTTTTCTTTCCTTGCAGGATAATAAATAATTATAATTTGATAACTTTGTAACGCGTTTAATTTGAATGGTGTAATTTACAGTATTTTCGTAACTTTTATTGATAAATAGATGATATCAATTTCCAATCGTATTTTAAATGGCGCAAGTTATAGCGTGTATACTTTTAAATGTATTTCTGCCGATTTCCTATTGAAGACATTTTACACTTTAGGTGTTTTTTCTGTGCGACTTTTCAGTGCATTAAAAATATTTTCTCCATGTTTTAGTCATAAGTGCATGAGCTATTTCATTGCGTTGGCAAACAGAAATTTACAACGGGGTATTACTGGAAATCATGTAATTACCCAGCTGATAGCGGACAACTTGTTATTCAGTGGAAAAAAAATTCATAATCATAGGTGGTAAAACACGTAAAACATCGGATTTATTCAAAAGTTTACTGTTTTATTGTCAATACTGTCAAAAATACCATATGTTTTTAATGCATCTGTGCTACTACGTTCCCATTTCAACGGTCGCCATGGCAATAAACATGCGACCAGAAAAATCTAGGTCTTTGTTCTTTTTTGCGGGAAGTGAAATTTTTACTGTTATGGCGAATGTTATTCATTAAAATATGAAATATTACTTATAATTCATGTTAAAAAATAATTAATGTAACAACATTTAAGTACTTTTTGTTTTTATTGGTGCATTGAAGAAAAAACAAGAGGCCCATGGGCCTTATAGGTCACCTGAGCATTATGCAACAACTTTCCAGTGATTGAATTTAATCAATGTTTTAAGCCAGATGCTATAGCATTTACAGTTTTGATCATCATAACTATACACTTAGCAGTTGCTTAGTTTGGTTAATTAATACCCATAGGCAGGGTAAGGGAACAAAATATGCATTTCAACAAATCAATAATATTTAAGAAATGAATTTAATTTTTGAAGATTCATGGGGTTATGAACTACGACGCTTCACGCCGGCATATTTCATGAAGCGCGTTAGTTAAAAAAATAATTTTTTTTTTAATTTTATTCATTCAGAATTATCATCTTTATTGATTATGAAGTTGATAAGATAAATATAAAATTGATTCTAATTATTGCATTTTAAAAGTCCTATATTCCTATATATCTGTGCATTGTAATAGCAAGGTCATTCTATCGCTAATTGACGTGACGTTACATTACAAAAAATGACGTTCTTATTGCATTTTTCTATTAAAACATTGCCATATTGCAAGACCTCGTTTTTAAAAAGTATAATAGATATTGAAAAAAGAAAAACGGTTATGAAAAGCTTAAAGTCTATACCATCTATGGTAAAAATCGCGTTAATATCTTGCAAGAGGCATTTTTTGATGGTTCGTGGACTTTGCTCTTTTATAAATATTTCTTTTGTAAACATTTTATATCGTATTTCGTTTTCGTAATTTATTCTGAAATATGAATGAACCTTTGCTCGAATCAGATTGGCTGTAGGATACAGGATAGGATAGGATAGGAAAGGATTGGATTAACTTCTATATGTTTCTATCGTGAATCATCAATCCTGAATCCTATCCGATACCATCCCATGTCAACTTATGGGATAGCAGCACTGTAATTGTTGTCATGTCACAGTAAACACAGACAGGACTAGTAATTGTCGACATGTCACAGTAAACACAGACAGGACTAGTAATTTTCGTCATGTAACAGTAAACACGGACAGGACTAGTTATTGTAGTCTTATAACAGTAAACACGGACAGGACTAGTAATTGTCGCCATGTTACAGTAAACACGGACAGGACTAGTGATTGTTGTCATGTCACAGAAAACACAGAAAGGACTAGTAATTGTCGTCATGTCACAGTAAACACAGACAGGACTAGTAATTGTCGTCATGTCACAGTAAACTCAGACAAGACTAGTAATTGTCGTTATGTCAAAGTAAACACAGACAGGACTAGTAATCGTCATCATGTCATGGTTAACACAGACAGGACCAGTTATTGTCGTAGAAACATGTCGTAATTGTCACAGTTAACACAGACAAGCCCAGTAACTGTCGTCATGTCACAGTAGAGACAGATAGGACTAGTAATTGTCCTCATGTCACAGTAAACATAGACAGGACCAGTTATTGTCGTCATCTCACATTAAACACAGACAGGACTGGTAATTGTCCACAGTAAAAACAAACAGGACCAGTAATTCTTCTCATGTCACAGTAAACACAGACAGGACTAGTAATTGTCGTCATGTCACAGTAAACACAGACAGGACTAGTAATTGTCGTCACACAGAGAGGGACTAGTAATTGTGATCATGTCACAGTAAACACAGACAGGACCAGTAATTGTCGTCAGTAAACACAAACAGGACTAGTAATTGTCGTCATGTCACAGTTAATACAGACAGGACTAGAAATTCTTGTCTTGTCACAGATAACATAGACAGAACAAAAAATTGTCGCCATGTCACAGTAAACATAGACAGGACTAATAATTGTCGTCATCTAACCGTGAACACAGACAGGACTATTAATTGTCGTCATGTCACAGTAAAAACAAACAGGACCAGTAATTCTTGTCATGTCACAGTAAACACAGACAGGAATAGTTATTGTCGTCATGTCACAGTAAACACAGACAGGACTATTAATTGTCGTCAAGTCACAGTAAACACAGACAGAACTAGTAATTGTTGTCATGTCACAGTAAACACAGACAGGACTAGTAATTGTCGTCATGTCACAGTAAACACAGACAGGACTAGTAATTGTCGTCATTTAACAGTAAACAAGGGCAGAGCTAGTAACTGTCGTCATGTCACAGTAATCACAGACAGGACTAGTAATTGTCGTCATGTCACAGTAAACACACACAGGACTAGTAATTGTCGTCATGTCACAGTAAACACAGACAGGACTAGGAATTGTCGTCATGTGACAGTAAACAAAGACAGGACTGGTAATTGTCGTCATGTCACAGTAAACACAGACAGAACTAGTAATTGTTGTCATGTCACAGTAAACACAGACAATTGTTGTCATGTCACAGTAAACACACACAGGACCAGTAATTGTCATCATGTCACAGTCAACAAAGACAGGACTAGTAATTGTCGTCATGTCACAGTAAATACAGACAGGACTAGTTATTTTCGTCATGTCACAGTTAACACAGACAGGACTAGTAATTGTCGTCATGTCACAGTAAACACAGACAGGACTAGTAATTGTCGTCATGTCACAGTAAACACAGACAGGACTAGTAATTGTCGTCATGTCACAGTAAACAGAGACAGGACTAGTAATTGTCGTCATGTCACGGTAAACATGGACACGTTTAGTGATTGTGGTCATGTCACACTAAACACAGAAAAGACTAGAAATTGTCGTCATGGTAATTGTCGTCATGTCACAGTTAACACAGACAAGACCAGTAATTGTCGTCATGTCACAGCTAACACAGACAGGACTAGTAATTGTCGTCATGTCACATTTAACACAGACAGGACCAGTAATTGTCGTCATGTCACAGTTAACATGGACAGGACTAGTAATTCTCGTCATGTCACAGTAAATACAGATAGGACTAGTAATTGTCCTCATGTCACAGTAAACATAGACAGGACCAGTAATTGTCGTCATCACAGTAAACACAGGCAGGACCAGTAATTGTGAATGTAACAGTAAACACAGACAGGACCAGTAATTGTGGTCATGTCACAGTAAACAAAGACAGGACTAGTTATTGTCGTCATTTCACAGTAAACACAGACAGGACTAGTAATTGTCGTCATTTCACAGTAAAAACAAGCAGGACCAGTAATTTTTGTCATGTCACAGTAAACACAGACAGGACTAGTAAGGGTCTTCATGTCACAGTAAACACAGACAGGACTGGTAATTGTCGTCATGTCACAGTAAACACAGACAGGACTAGTAATTGTCGTCATGTCACAGTAAACACAGACAGGACTAGTAATTGTCGTCATGTCACAGTCAACACAGACAGGACTAGTAATTGTCGTCATTGTAAACACAGACTTGACTAGTAATTGTCGTCATGTCACAGTAAACACAGACAGGACTAGTAATTGTCGTCAGGTCACAGTAAACACAGACAGGACTAGTAATTGTCGTCATGTCACAGTAAACACAGAGAGGACTAGTTATTGCCGTCATGTCACAGTAAACACAGAAAGGACCAGTAATTGTCGTCATCTCACAGTAAACACAGACAGGACTAATAATTGTTGTCATCTCACCGTAAACACAGGCAGGACTAATAATTGTCGTCATGTCACAGTAAAAACAATCAGGACCAGTAATTCTTGTCATATCACAGGAAACACAGACAGGACTAGTAATTGTTGTCATCTCACAGTAAACACAGAAAGGACTGGTAATTTTCGCCATGTCACAGTAAACACAGACAGGACTATTTATTGTCGTCATGTCACAGTAAACACAGACAGGACTAGTAATTGTCGTCATGTCACTGTAAACACAGACAGGACTAGTAATTGTCGTCATGTCACAGTTAACACAGACAGGACTAGTAATTGACGTCATGTCACAGTAAACACAGAGAGGACTAGTAATTGTCGTCATGTCACAGTAAACAGAGGCAGGACTAGTAATTGTCGTCATGTCACAGTCAACACAGACAGGACTGGTAATTGTCGTCATGTCGCAGTTAACACATACAGGCCAAGTAATTGTCGTCATGTCACAGTAAACACAGAGAGGACTAGATATTGTCGTCATGTCACAGTAAACACAAATAGAACTAGTAATTGTCGTCATGTCACTGTAAACACAAACAGGACTAGTAATTGTCGTCATGTCACAGTTAACACAGATAGGACTAGTAATTGACGTCATGTCACAGTAAACACAGAGAGGACTAGATATTGTCGTCATGTCACAGTAAACACAAATAGAACTAGTAATTGTCCTCATGTCACAGTAAACATAGACAGGACTAGTAATTCTCGTCATGTCACAGTAAATACAGATAGGACTAGTAATTGTCCTCATGTCACAGTAAACATAGACATGACCAGTAATTGTCGTCATCTCACAGTAAACACAGGCAGGACCGGTAATTGTCGTCATGTCACAGTAAACACAGACAGGACCAGTAATTGTCGTCATGTCACAGTCAACACAGACAGGACCAGTAATTGTCGTCATGTCACAGGAAACACAGAAAGGACTAATAATTGTTGTCATCTCACCGTAAACACAGGCAGGACTAGTAATTGTCGACATGTCACAGTAAAAACAAACAGGACCAGTAATTTTTGTCATACCACAGTAAACACAGACAGGACTATTTATTGTCGTCATGACACAGTAAAAACAAACAGAACCACTAATTGTCGTCATGTCACAGTAAATACAGACAGGACTATTTATTGTCGTCATGTCACAGAAAATACAGACAGGACTAGATATTGTCGTCATGTCACAGTCAACACAGACAGGACTAGTAATTGTCGTCATGTCACAGTAAACATAGACATGACTAGTAATTGTCGTCATGTCACAGTAAACACAGACAGGACTAGTAATTGTCGTCATGTCACAGTAAATAAAGACAGGACTAGTAATTGTCGTCATGTCACAGTAAACACAGAGAGGACTGGTAATTGTCATCATGTCACAGTAAACATAGAAAGGACCAGTAATTGTCGTCATGTCACAGTAAACACAGACAGGACTAGTAATTGTCGTCATGTCACAGTAAACACAGAGAGGACTGGTAATTGTCGTCATGTCACAGTAAACATAGAAAGGACCAGTAATTGTCGTCATGTCACAGTAAACATAGACAGGACTAGTAATTGTCGTCATGTCACAGTAAACATAGACAGGACTAGTAATTGTTGTCATGTCACAGTAAACACAGAGAGGACTAGATATTGTCGTCATCTCACAGTAAACACAGAGAGGACTAGATATTGTCGTCATGTCACAGTAAAAACAGAGAGGACCAGTAATTGTCGTCATGTCACAGTAAACACAGACAGGACTAGTAATTGTTGTCATACCACAGTAAACACTTACAGGACTAGTAATTGTGATCATGTCACAGTAAACATAGAAAGGACTAATAAATGTTGTCATTTCACAGTAAACACAGACAGGACTAGTAATTGTTGTCATGTCACAGTCAACACAGACAGGACTAGTAATTGTTGTCATGCCACAGTCAACACAGACAGGACTAGTAATTGTTGTCATACCACAGTAAACACTTACAGGACTAGTAATTGTCGTCATGTCACAGTTAACACAGACAGGACTAGTAATGGTCGTCATGTCACAGTAAACACGGACAGGACTAGTAAATGTTGTCATGCCACAGTAAACACTTACAGGACTAGTAATTGTCGTCATGTCACAGTAAACACAGACAGGACTGGTAATTGTCGTCATGTCACAGTAAACATAGACAGGACTAGTAATTGTTGTCATGTCACAGTAAACATAGACAGGACTAGTAATTGTCGTCATGTCACAGTAAACATAGAGAGGACAAGATATTGTCGCCAAACCTTGAAGAAATTGTATTTGACAGCATTTTTATATCATAATATCGTGTTCTAATACAACAACACGAGGCGGTTATACGTTTCCGTATAATTGTCGTCATGTCACAGTAAAAACAGACAGGTCCAGTAATTGTCGTCATGTAACAGTAACCACAGACAGGACTAGTAATTGTCGTCATGTCACAGAAAAAACAAACAGGACCACTAATTGTCGTCATGTCACAGTAAACGCAGACAGGACTAATAATTTTTGTCATGTCACAGTAAACACAGACAGGACTAGTAATTGTCGTCATGTCACAGTAAACATACAGGACCAGTAATTGTCAAGACTAGTAATTGTCGTCATGTCACATTAAACACAGACAGGACTAGTAATTGTCGTCATGTCACAGGAAACAAGAACATGACTAGTAATTGTCGTCATGTCACAGTAAAAACAGACAGGTCCAGTAATTGTCGTCATCTCACAGTAAACACAGACAGGACTAATAATTGTTGTCATCTCACCGTAAACACAGGCAGGACTAGTAATTGCCGTCATGTCACAGTAAAAACAATCAGGACCAGTAATTCTTGTCATATCACAGGAAACACAGACAGGACTAGTAATTGTTGTCATGTCACAGTAAACACAGAAAGGACTGGTAATTTTCGCCATGTCACAGTAAACACAGACAGGACTATTTATTGTCGTCATGTCACAGTAAACACAGACAGGACTAGTTATTGTCGTCATGTCACTGTGAACACAGGCAGGACTAGTAATTGTCGTCATGTCACAGTCAACACAGACAGGACTAGTAATTGTCGTCATGTCACAGTAAACACAGAGAGGACTAGTAATTGTCGTCATGTCACAGTAAACAGAGGCAGGACTAGTAATTGTCGTCATCTCACAATTAACACAGACAGGACTGGTAATTGTCGTCATGTCGCAGTTAACACATACAGGCCAAGTAATTGTCGTCATGTCACAGTAAACACAGAGAGGACTAGATATTGTCGTCATGTCACAGTAAACACAAATAGAACTAGTAATTGTCCTCATGTCACAGTAAACATAGACAGGACTAGTAATTCTCGTCATGTCACAGTAAATACAGATAGGACTAGTAATTGTCCTCATGTCACAGTAAACATAGACAGGACCGGTAATTGTCGTCATGTCACAGTAAACACAGACAGGACCAGTAATTGTCTTCATGTCACAGGAAACACAGAAAGGACTAATAATCGTTGTCATCTCACCGTAAACACAGGCAGGACTAGTAAATGTCGTCATGTCACAGTAAAAACAAACAGGACCAGTAATTTTTGTCATACCACAGTAAACACAGACAGGACTATTTATTGTCGTCATGACACAGTAAAAACAAACAGAACCACTAATTGTCGTCATGTCACAGTAAAAACAGACAGGACTATTTATTGTCGTCATGTCACAGTAAATACAGACAGGACTAGTAATTGTCGTCATGTCACAGTAAACATAGACAGGACTAGTAATTGTCGTCATGTCACAGTAAACATAGACAGGACTAGTAATTGTTGTCATGTCACAGTAAACACAGAGAGGACTAGATATTGTCGTCATCTCACAGTAAACACAGAGAGGACTAGATATTGTCGTCATGTCACAGTAAAAACGGAGAGGACTAGATATTGTCGTCATGTCACAGTTAACACAGAGAGGACTGGTAATTGTCGTCATGTCACAGTCAACACAGACAGGACTAGTAATGGTCGTCATGTCACAGTTAACACAGACAGGACTAGTAATGGTCGTCATGTCACAGTAAACACGGACAGGACTAGTAATTGTTGTCATGCCACAGTAAACACTTACAGGACTGGTAATTGTCGTCATGTCACAGTAAACATAGACAGGACTAGTAATTGTCGTCATGTCACAGTAAACACAGAGAGGACTAGATATTGTCGTCATGTCACAGTAAACACAGAGAGGACTAGATATTGTCGTCATGTCACAGTAAACACAGATAGAACTAGATATTGTCGTCATGTCACAGTAAACATAGACAGGACTAGTAATTGTCGTCATGTCACAGTAAACACAGACAGGACTAGTAATTGTCGTCATGTCACAGTAAAAACAGACAGGACCGGTAATTGTCGTCATGTCACAGTAAACACGGACAGGACTAGTGATTGTCGTCATGTCACAGTCAACACAGACAGGACCAGTAATTGTTGTCATGTCACAGTAAACACAGACAGGACCGGTAATTGTCGTCATGTCACAGTAAAAACAGACAGGACCGGTAATTGTCGTCATGTCACAGTAAACACAGACAGGACTATTAATTGTCGTCATGTCACAGTAAACACAGACAGGACTAGTAATTGTGATCATGTCACAGTAAACATAAAAAGGACTAATAAATGTTGTCATGTCACAGTAAACACAGACAGGACCAGTTATTGTCGTCATGTCACAGTAAACACAAATAGAACTAGTAATTGTCCTCATGTCACAGTAAACATAGACAGGACTAGTAATTCTCGTCATGTCACAGTAAATACAGATAGGACTAGTAATTGTCCTCATGTCACAGTAAACATAGACAAGACCAGTAATTGTCGTCATCTCACAGTAAACACAGGCAGGACCAGTAATTGTCGTCATGTCACAGTAAAAACAGACAGGACCAGTGATTGTCGTCATGTCACAGTAAACACAGACAGGACTGGTAATTGTCGTCATGTCAATGTAAACACAGACAGGACTAGTAATTGTCGTCATGTCACAGTAAACACAGACAGGACTAGTTATTGTCGTCATGTCACAGTAAACACAGACAGGACTAGTAATTGTGATCATGTCACAGTAAACACAGACAGGACCAGTAATTGTCGTCTTTTCACAGTAAACACAGACAGGACCAGTTATTGTCGTCATGTCACAATAAACACAGACAGGACTAATAATTGTCGTCATGTCACAGTAAACACAGAGAGGACTAGTAATTGTCGTCATCACACAGTAAACGCTGACAGGACTAGTAATTGTGTCATGTCACAGTAAACACAGACAGGACCAGTAATTGTCGTCATGTCACAGGAAACACAGAAAGGACTAATAATTGTTGTCATCTCACCGTAAACACAGGCAGGACTAGTAATTGTCGTCATCTCACAGTAAAAACTAACAGGACCAGTAATTTTTGTCATACCACAGTAAACACAGACAGGACTATTTATTGTCGTCATGACACAGTAAAAACAAACAGAACCACAAATTGTCGTCATGTCACAGTAAATACAGACAGGACTATTTATTGTCGTCATGTCACAGTAAATACAGACAGGACTAGTAATTGTCGTCATGTCACAGTCAACACAGACAGGACTAGTAATTGTCGTCATGTCACAGTAAACATAGACTTGACTAGTAATTGTCGTCATGTCACAGTAAACACAGACAGGACTAGTAATTGTCGTCATGTCACTGTAAATAAAGACAGGACTAGTAATTGTCGTCATGTCACAGTAAACACAGAGAGGACTGGTAATTGTCATCATGTCACAGTAAACATAGAAAGGACCAGTAATTGTCGTCATGTCACAGTAAACACAGACAGGACTAATAATTGTTGTCATCTCACCGTAAACACAGGCAGGACTAGTAATTGTCGTCATGTCACAGTAAAAACAATCAGGACCAGTAATTCTTGTCATATCACAGGAAACACAGACAGGACTAGTAATTGTTGTCATGTCACAGTAAACACAGAAAGGACTAGTAATTTTCGCCATGTCACAGTAAACACAGACAGGACTATTTATTGTCGTTATGTCACAGTAAACACAATCAGGACCAGTGATTGTCGTCATGTCACAGTTAACACAGACAGGACTGGTAATTGTCGTCATGTCACAGAAAACACAGAGAGGACTAGTAATTGTCGTCATGTCACAGTAAACACAGACAGGACTAGTAATTGTGATCATGTCACAGTAAACACAGACAGGACCAGTAATTGTCGTCATGTCACAGTAAACACAGACAGGACTAGTAATTGTTGTCATGTCACTGTAAACAGAGGCAGGACTAGTAATTGTCGTCATGTCACAGTCAACACAGACAGGACTGGTAATTGTCGTCATGTCGCAGTTAACACATACAGGCCACGTAATTGTCGTCTTGTCACAGTAAACACAGAGAGGACTAGATATTGTCGTCATGTCACAGTAAACACAAATTGAACTAGTAATTGTCCTCATGTCAGAGTAAACATAGACAGGACTAGTAATTCTCGTCATGTCACAGTAAATACAGATAGGACTAGTAATTGTCCTCATGTCACAGTAAACATAGACAGGACCAGTAATTATCGTCACCTCACAGTAAACACAGGCAGGACCAGTAATTGTGATCATGTCACAGTAAACACAGACAGGACCAGTAATTGTCGTCATGTCACAGGAAACACAGAAAGGACTAATAATTGTTGTCATCTCACCGTAAACACAGGCAGGACTAGTAATTGTCGTCATCTCACAGTAAAAACTAACAGGACCAGTAATTTTTGTCATACCACAGTAAACACAGACAGGACTATTTATTGTCGTCATGACACAGTAAAAACAAACAGAACCACAAATTGTCGTCATGTCACAGTAAATACAGACAGGACTATTTATTGTCGTCATGTCACAGTAAATACAGACAGGACTAGTAATTGTCGTCATGTCACAGTCAACACAGACAGGACTAGTAATTGTCGTCATGTCACAGTAAACATAGACTTGACTAGTAATTGTCGTCATGTCACAGTAAACACAGACAGGACTAGTAATTGTCGTCATGTCACAGTAAATAAAGACAGGACTAGTAATTGTCGTCATGTCACAGTAAACACAGAGAGGACTGGTAATTGTCATCATGTCACAGTAAACATAGAAAGGACCAGTAATTGTCGTCATGTCACAGTAAACACAGACAGGACTAATAATTGTTGTCATCTCACCGTAAACACAGGCAGGACTAGTAATTGTCGTCATGTCACAGTAAAAACAATCAGGACCAGTAATTCTTGTCATATCACAGGAAACACAGACAGGACTAGTAATTGTTGTCATGTCACAGTAAACACAGAAAGGACTAGTAATTTTCGCCATGTCACAGTAAACACAGAAAGGACTGGTAATTTTCGCCATGTCACAGTAAACACAGACAGGACTATTTATTGTCGTCATGTCACAGTAAACACAGACAGGACTAGTAATTGTCGTCATGTCACTGTAAACACAGACAGGACTAGTAATTGTCGTCATGTCACAGTTAACACACAGTCACAGTAAACACAGAGAGGACTAGTAATTGTCGTCATGTCACAGTAAACAGAGGCAGGACTAGTAATTGTCGTCATGTCACAGTCAACACAGACAGGACTGGTAATTGTCGTCATGTCGCAGTTAACACATACAGGCCAAGTAATTGTCGTCATGTCACAGTAAACACAGAGAGGACTAGATATTGTCGTCATGTCACAGTAAACACAAATAGAACTAGTAATTGTCGTCATGTCACTGTAAACACAAACAGGACTAGTAATTGTCGTCATGTCACAGTTAACACAGATAGGACTAGTAATTGACGTCATGTCACAGTAAACACAGAGAGGACTAGATATTGTCGTCATGTCACAGTAAACACAAATAGAACTAGTAATTGTCCTCATGTCACAGTAAACATAGACAGGACTAGTAATTCTCGTCATGTCACAGTAAATACAGATAGGACTAGTAATTGTCCTCATGTCACAGTAAACATAGACATGACCAGTAATTGTCGTCATCTCACAGTAAACACAGGCAGGACCGGTAATTGTCGTCATGTCACAGTAAACACAGACAGGACCAGTAATTGTCGTCATGTCACAGTCAACACAGACAGGACCAGTAATTGTCGTCATGTCACAGGAAACACAGAAAGGACTAATAATTGTTGTCATCTCACCGTAAACACAGGCAGGACTAGTAATTGTCGACATGTCACAGTAAAAACAAACAGGACCAGTAATTTTTGTCATACCAAAGTAAACACAGACAGGACTATTTATTGTCGTCATGACACAGTAAAAACAAACAGAACCACTAATTGTCGTCATGTCACAGTAAATACAGACAGGACTATTTATTGTCGTCATGTCACAGAAAATACAGACAGGACTAGATATTGTCGTCATGTCACAGTCAACACAGACAGGACTAGTAATTGTCGTCATGTCACAGTAAACATAGACATGACTAGTAATTGTCGTCATGTCACAGTAAACACAGACAGGACTAGTAATTGTCGTCATGTCACAGTAAATAAAGACAGGACTAGTAATTGTCGTCATGTCACAGTAAACACAGAGAGGACTGGTAATTGTCATCATGTCACAGTAAACATAGAAAGGACCAGTAATTTTCGTCATGTCACAGTAAACACAGACAGGACTAGTAATTGTCGTCATGTCACAGTAAACACAGAGAGGACTGGTAATTGTCGTCATGTCACAGTAAACACAGAGAGGACTGGTAATTGTCGTCATGTCACAGTAAACATAGAAAGGACCAGTAATTGTCGTCATGTCACAGTAAACATAGACAGGACTAGTAATTGTCGTCATGTCACAGTAAACATAGACAGGACTAGTAATTGTTGTCATGTCACAGTAAACACAGAGAGGACTAGATATTGTCGTCATCTCACAGTAAACACAGAGAGGACTAGATATTGTCGTCATGTCACAGTAAAAACAGAGAGGACCAGTAATTGTCGTCATGTCACAGTAAACACAGACAGGACTAGTAATTGTTGTCATACCACAGTAAACACTTACAGGACTAGTAATTGTGATCATGTCACAGTAAACATAGAAAGGACTAATAAATGTTGTCATGTCACAGTAAACACAGACAGGACTAGTAATTGTTGTCATGTCACAGTCAACACAGACAGGACTAGTAATTGTTGTCATGCCACAGTCAACACAGACAGGACTAGTGATTATCGTCATGTCACAGATAACATATATAGACAGGACTATTAATTGTCGTCATGTCACAGTTAACACAGACAGGACTGGTAATTGTCATCATGTAACAGTAAACACAGACAGGACTAATAATTGTCGTCATCTCACAGTAAACACTTACAGGACTAGTAATTGTCGTCATGTCACAGTAAACACAGACAGGACTGGTAATTGTCGTCATGTCACAGTAAACATAGACAGGACTAGTAATTGTTGTCATGTCACAGTAAACATAGACAGGACTAGTAATTGTCGTCATGTCACAGTAAACATAGAGAGGACAAGATATTGTCGCCAAACCTTGAAGAAATTGTATTTGACAGCATTTTTATATCATAATATCGTGTTCTAATACAACAACACGAGGCGGTTATACGTTTCCGTATAATTGTCGTCATGTCACAGTAAAAACAGACAGGTCCAGTAATTGTCGTCATGTAACAGTAACCACAGACAAGACTAGTAATTGTCGTCATCTCACAGTAAACACAGACAGGACGCGAAATTGTCGTCATGTCACAGAAAAAACAAACAGGACCACTAATTGTCGTCATGTCACAGTAAACGCAGACAGGACTAATAATTTTTGTCATGTCACAGTAAACACAGACAGGACTAGTAATTGTCGTCATGTCACAGTAAACATGGACAGGACCAGTAATTGTCGTCATGTAACAGTAAACACAGACAGGACTAGTAATTGTCGTCATGTCACAGTAAACACAGACAGGACTAGTAATTCTCGTCATGTCACAGTTAACACAGACAGGACTAGTAATTGTCGTCATGTCACAGTAAACAAAGGCAGGACTAGTAATTGTCGTCATGTCACAGTAAACACAGAAAGGACCAGTAATTGTCGTCATCTCACAGTAAACACAGACAGGACTAATAATTGTTGTCATCTCACCGTAAACACAGGCAGGACTAGTAATTGCCGTCATGTCACAGTAAAAACAATCAGGACCAGTAATTCTTGTCATATCACAGGAAACACAGACAGGACTAGTAATTGTTGTCATGTCACAGTAAACACAGAAAGGACTGGTAATTTTCGCCATGTCACAGTAAACACAGACAGGACTATTTATTGTCGTCATGTCACAGTAAACACAGACAGGACTAGTTATTGTCGTCATGTCACTGTGAACACAGACAGGACTAGTAATTGTCGTCATGTCACAGTCAACACAGACAGGACTAGTAATTGTCGTCATGTCACAGTAAACACAGAGAGGACTAGTAATTGTCGTCATGTCACAGTAAACAGAGGCAGGACTAGTAATTGTCGTCATCTCACAATTAACACAGACAGGACTGGTAATTGTCGTCATGTCGCAGTTAACACATACAGGCCAAGTAATTGTCGTCATGTCACAGTAAACACAGAGAGGACTAGATATTGTCGTCATGTCACAGTAAACACAAATAGAACTAGTAATTGTCCTCATGTCACAGTAAACATAGACAGGACTAGTAATTCTCGTCATGTCACAGTAAATACAGATAGGACTAGTAATTGTCCTCATGTCACAGTAAACATAGACAGGACCGGTAATTGTCGTCATGTCACAGTAAACACAGACAGGACCAGTAATTGTCGTCATGTCACAGGAAACACAGAAAGGACTAATAATCGTTGTCATCTCACCGTAAACACAGGCAGGACTAGTAATTGTCGTCATGTCACAGTAAAAACAAACAGGACCAGTAATTTTTGTCATACCACAGTAAACACAGACAGGACTATTTATTGTCGTCATGACACAGTAAAAACAAACAGAACCACTAATTGTCGTCATGTCACAGTAAAAACAGACAGGACTATTTATTGTCGTCATGTCACAGTAAATACAGACAGGACTAGTAATTGTCGTCATGTCACAGTAAACATAGACAGGACTAGTAATTGTCGTCATGTCACAGTAAACATAGACAGGACTAGTAATTGTTGTCATGTCACAGTAAACACAGAGAGGACTAGATATTGTCGTCATCTCACAGTAAACACAGAGAGGACTAGATATTGTCGTCATGTCACAGTAAAAACGGAGAGGACTAGATATTGTCGTCATGTCACAGTTAACACAGAGAGGACTGGTAATTGTCGTCATGTCACAGTCAACACAGACAGGACTAGTAATGGTCGTCATGTCACAGTTAACACAGACAGGACTAGTAATGGTCGTCATGTCACAGTAAACACGGACAGGACTAGTAATTGTTGTCATGCCACAGTAAACACTTACAGGACTGGTAATTGTCGTCATGTCACAGTAAACATAGACAGGACTAGTAATTGTCGTCATGTCACAGTAAACACAGAGAGGACTAGATATTGTCGTCATGTCACAGTAAACACAGAGAGGACTAGATATTGTCGTCATGTCACAGTAAACACAGATAGAACTAGTAATTGTCCTCATGTCACAGTAAACACAGACATGACTAGTTATTGTCGTCATGTCACAGTAAACACAGACAGGACTAGTAATTGTCGTCATGTCACAGTAAAAACAGACAGGACCGGTAATTGTCGTCATGTCACAGTAAACACGGACAGGACTAGTGATTGTCGTCATGTCACAGTCAACACAGACAGGACCAGTAATTGTTGTCATGTCACAGTAAACACAGACAGGACTAGTAATTGTCGTCATGTCACAGTAAACATGGACAGGACCAGTAATTGTCGTCATATCACAGTAAACACAGACAGGACTATTAATTGTCGTCATGTCACAGTAAACACAGACAGGACTAGTAATTGTGATCATGTCACAGTAAACATAAAAAGGACTAATAAATGTTGTCATGTCACAGTAAACACAGACAGGACCAGTTATTGTCGTCATGTCACAGTAAACACAAATAGAACTAGTAATTGTCCTCATGTCACAGTAAACATAGACAGGACTAGTAATTCTCGTCATGTCACAGTAAATACAGATAGGACTAGTAATTGTCCTCATGTCACAGTAAACATAGACAGGACCAGTAATTGTCGTCATCTCACAGTAAACACAGGCAGGACCAGTAATTGTCGTCATGTCACAGTAAAAACAGACAGGACCAGTGATTGTCGTCATGTCACAGTAAACACAGACAGGACTGGTAATTGTCGTCATGTCAATGTAAACACAGACAGGACTAGTAATTGTCGTCATGTCACAGTAAACACAGACAGGACTAGTTATTGTCGTCATGTCACAGTAAACACAGACAGGACTAGTAATTGTGATCATGTCACAGTAAACACAGACAGGACCAGTAATTGTCGTCTTTTCACAGTAAACACAGACAGGACCAGTTATTGTCGTCATGTCACAATAAACACAGACAGGACTAATAATTGTCGTCATGTCACAGTAAACACAGAGAGGACTAGTAATTGTCGTCATCACACAGTAAACGCTGACAGGACTAGTAATTGTGATCATGTCACAGTAAACACAGACAGGACCAGTAATTGTCGTCATGTCACAGGAAACACAGAAAGGACTAATAATTGTTGTCATCTCACCGTAAACACAGGCAGGACTAGTAATTGTCGTCATCTCACAGTAAAAACTAACAGGACCAGTAATTTTTGTCATACCACAGTAAACACAGACAGGACTATTTATTGTCGTCATGACACAGTAAAAACAAACAGAACCACAAATTGTCGTCATGTCACAGTAAATACAGACAGGACTATTTATTGTCGTCATGTCACAGTAAACACAGACAGGACTAGTAATTGTCGTCATGTCACAGCTAACACAGACAGGACTAGTATTTGTCGTCATGTCACAGTAAACACAGACAGGACTAGTAATTGTCGTCATGTCACTGTAAATAAAGACAGGACTAGTAATTGTCGTCATGTCACAGTAAACACAGAGAGGACTGGTAATTGTCATCATGTCACAGTAAACATAGAAAGGACCAGTAATTGTCGTCATGTCACAGTAAACACAGACAGGACTAATAATTGTTGTCATCTCACCGTAAACACAGGCAGGACTAGTAATTGTCGTCATGTCACAGTAAAAACAATCAGGACCAGTAATTCTTGTCATATCACAGGAAACACAGACAGGACTAGTAATTGTTGTCATGTCACAGTAAACACAGAAAGGACTAGTAATTTTCGCCATGTCACAGTAAACACAGACAGGACTATTTATTGTCGTTATGTCACAGTAAACACAATCAGGACCAGTGATTGTCGTCATGTCACAGTTAACACAGACAGGACTGGTAATTGTCGTCATGTCACAGAAAACACAGAGAGGACTAGTAATTGTCGTCATGTCACAGTAAACACAGACAGGACTAGTAATTGTGATCATGTCACAGTAAACACAGACAGGACCAGTAATTGTCGTCATGTCACAGTAAACACAGACAGGACTAGTAATTGTTGTCATGTCACTGTAAACAGAGGCAGGACTAGTAATTGTCGTCATGTCACAGTCAACACAGACAGGACTGGTAATTGTCGTCATGTCGCAGTTAACACATACAGGCCACGTAATTGTCGTCATGTCACAGTAAACACAGAGAGGACTAGATATTGTCGTCATGTCACAGTAAACACAAATTGAACTAGTAATTGTCCTCATGTCACAGTAAACATAGACAGGACTAGTAATTCTCGTCATGTCACAGTAAATACAGATAGGACTAGTAATTGTCCTCATGTCACAGTAAACATAGACAGGACCAGTAATTATCGTCACCTCACAGTAAACACAGGCAGGACCAGTAATTGTGATCATGTCACAGTAAACACAGACAGGACCAGTAATTGTCGTCATGTCACAGGAAACACAGAAAGGACTAATAATTGTTGTCATCTCACCGTAAACACAGGCAGGACTAGTAATTGTCGTCATCTCACAGTAAAAACTAACAGGACCAGTAATTTTTGTCATACCACAGTAAACACAGACAGGACTATTTATTGTCGTCATGACACAGTAAAAACAAACAGAACCACAAATTGTCGTCATGTCACAGTAAATACAGACAGGACTATTTATTGTCGTCATGTCACAGTAAATACAGACAGGACTAGTAATTGTCGTCATGTCACAGTCAACACAGACAGGACTAGTAATTGTCGTCATGTCACAGTAAACATAGACTTGACTAGTAATTGTCGTCATGTCACAGTAAACACAGACAGGACTAGTAATTGTCGTCATGTCACAGTAAATAAAGACAGGACTAGTAATTGTCGTCATGTCACAGTAAACACAGAGAGGACTGGTAATTGTCATCATGTCACAGTAAACATAGAAAGGACCAGTAATTGTCGTCATGTCACAGTAAACACAGACAGGACAAATAATTGTTGTCATCTCACCGTAAACACAGGCAGGACTAGTAATTGTCGTCATGTCACAGTAAAAACAATCAGGACCAGTAATTCTTGTCATATCACAGGAAACACAGACAGGACTAGTAATTGTTGTCATGTCACAGTAAACACAGAAAGGACTAGTAATTTTCGCCATGTCACAGTAAACACAGACAGGACTATTTATTGTCGTTATGTGACAGTAAACACAATCAGGACCAGTGATTGTCGTCATGTCACAGTTAACACAGAAAGGACTGGTAATTGTCGTCATGTCACAGTAAACACAGAAAGGACCAGTAATTGTCGTCATGTCACAGTAAACACAGACAGGACAAGTAATTTTCGTCATGTCACAGTAAACAGAGGCAGGACTAGTAATTGTCGTCATGTCACAGTAAACACAGACAGGACTGGTAATTGTCGTCATGTCGCAGTTAACACATACAGGCCACGTAATTGTCGTCATGTCACAGTAAACACAGAGAGGACTAGATATTGTCGTCATGTCACAGTAAACACAAATTGAACTAGTAATTGTCCTCATGTCACAGTAAACATAGACAGGACTAGTAATTCTCGTCATGTCACAGTAAATACAGATAGGACTAGTAATTGTCCTCATGTCACAGTAAACATAGACAGGACCAGTAATTGTCGTCACCTCACAGTAAACACAGGCAGGACCAGTAATTGTCGTCATGTCACAGTAAAAACAGACAGGACCAGTGATTGTCGTCATGTCACAGTAAACACAGACAGGAATAGTAATTGTCGTCATGTCACAGTAAACACAGACAGGACTGGTAATTGTCGTCATGTCACAGTAAACACAGACAGGACTAGTAATTGTTTTCATCACACAGTAAACGCTGACAGGACTAGTAATTGTGATCATGTCACAGTAAACACAGATAGGACCAGTAATTGTCGTCATGTCACAGGAAACACAGAAAGGACTAATAATTGTTGTCATCTCACCGTAAACACAGGCAGGACTAGTAATTGTCGTCATGTCACAGTAAAAACAAACAGGACCAGTAATTTTTGTCATACCACAGTAAACACAGACAGGACTATTTATTGTCGTCATGACACAGTAAAAACAAACAGAACCACAAATTGTCGTCATGTCACAGTGAATACAGACAGGACTATTTATTGTCGTCATGTCACAGTAAATACAGACAGGACTAGTAATTGTCGTCATGTCACAGTCAACACAGACAGGACTAGTAATTGTCGTCATGTCACAGTAAACATAGACAGGACTAGTAATTGTCGTCATGTCACAGTAAACACAGACAGGACTAGTAATTGTCGTCATGTCACATTAAATAAAGACAGGACTAGTAATTGTCGTCATGTCACAGTAAACACAGAGAGGACTGGTAATTGTCATCATAACACAGTAAACATAGAAAGGACCAGTAATTGTCGTCATGTCACAGTAAACACAGACAGGACTAGTAATTGTCGTCATGTCACAGTAAACACAGAGAGGACTGGTAATTGTCGTCATGTCACAGTAAACATAGAAAGGACCAGTAATTGTGATCATGTCACAGTAAACACAGACAGGACCAGTAATTGTCGTCATGTCACAGGAAACATAGAAAGGACCAGTAATTGTCGTCATGTCACAGTAAACACAGAGAGGACAAGTAATTGTCGTCATGTCACAGTAAACACAGACAGGACTAGTAATTCTCGTCATGTCACAGTAAAAAGAAACAGGACCAGTAATTCTTGTCATGTCACAGTAAACACAGACAGGACTAGTAAGTGTCTTCATGTCACAGTAAACACAGATAGGACCAGTAATTGTCGTCATGTCACAGGAAACACAGAAAGGACTAATAATCGTTGTCATCTCACCGTAAACACAGGCAGGACTAGTAATTGTCGTCATGTCACAGTAAAAACAAACAGGACCAGTAATTTTTGTCATACCACAGTAAACACAGACAGGACTATTTATTGTCGTCATGACACAGTAAAAACAAACAGAACCACTAATTGTCGTCATGTCACAGTAAATACAGACAGGACTATTTATTGTCGTCATGTCACAGTAAATACAGACAGGACTAGTAATTGTCGTCATGTCAAGTAAACATAGACAGGACTAGTAATTGTTGTCATGTCACAGTAAACACAGAGAGGACTAGATATTGTCGTCATCTCACAGTAAACACAGAGAGGACTAGATATTGTCGTCATGTCACAGTAAAAACGGAGAGGACTAATATTGTCGTCATGTCACAGTTAACACAGAGAGGACTGGTAATTGTCGTCATGTCACAGTCAACACAGACAGGACTAGTAATGGTCGTCATGTCACAGTCAACACGGACAGGACTAGTAATTGTTGTCATGCCACAGTAAACACTTACAGGACTAGTAATTGTCGTCATGTCACAGTTAACACAGACAGGACTAGCAATGGTCGTCATGTCACAGTAAACACGGACAGGACTAGTAATTGTTGTCATGCCACAGTAAACACTTACAGGACTAGTAATTGTCGTCATGTCACAGTTAACACAGACAGGACTGGTTATTGTCGTCATGTCACAGTAAACATAGACAGGACTAGTAATTGTTGTCATGTCACAGTAAACACAGAAAGGACTAGTAATTGTCGTCATGTCACAGTAAACACAGAGAGGACTAGATATTGTCGTCATGTCACAGTAAACACAGATAGAACTAGTAACTGTCCTCATGTCACAGTAAACTTAGACAGGACTAGTAATTGTCGTCATGTCACAGTAAACACAGACAGGACTAGTAATTGTCGTCATGTCACAGTAAAAACAGACAGGACCAGTGATTGTCGTCATGTCACAGTCAACACAGACAGGAATAGTAATTGTCGTCATGTCACAGTAAACACAGACAGGACTAGTAATTGTTGTCATGTCACAGTCAACAAAGACAGGACTAGAGATTGTCGTCATGTCACAGTCAACACAGACAGGAAAAGTAATTGTTGTCATGTCACAGTAAACACAGACAGGACCGGTAATTGTCGTCATGTCACAGTAAAAACAGACAGGACTAGTAATTGTCATCATGTCAGAGTAAGCTCACCAGGATATATTGAAGTAGGAATAAAAATTACCATTGTTAATTGACAATATCTCGTTGATATATCTAAATGTCGAGTTGAATATCAATACAATTATTTTAAAAAAATCAAGAATGTACTTATCCACTTTTGTCTGAAATTCAAACAGATAGTGAAATTTGAAACCTTGTATTAAACCATCGATTCAAATTAACATTAATAAAATGCACTCGGCAAATCAAATAACAAAGGCACGAAAAGTGCAAAGAATTACAAGAGCATAAAGAAAATTTTATATACAATTTTATTAATGTAAGTGGTGTTGTCCCTAACAATAAAGTACTATAGTTTACCATAGTTAACTATAGTAAATCAAAGTTTTCACTATAGTAAATCAAAGTATTTTTACTATGAATTTCAGAAAGATATATTTTATTTTTTAAACTTCCTACAAACACTCTCTGGAAAAATTGAAGTATTCCTTGTATATTTACATATTTTATGAAAAAAGTACATCATTAGTATGTAATTTAAGATATATTAAGGCTTTAAATCTTCAAAAAAGTTCTAGAGCAAAGTTTCATAGAAAATCAAAGTGTCAAAGTTTTCACTATAGTTAACTATAGTAAACTATAGTTAACTATAGTAAACTATAGTAAACTATAGTAGACTATAGTTAACTATAGTAAATTTTTTTAGGGGTTGTTCAAATTCTTATTTTTCGGAGTCAGTTCAACTTTTGGAGAAGTCTAGAAAGCGTTTTTATTTTTTTATTTATTTATTTATTTTTTATTTTTTAAAAACAAACTTAAAAGGTTTATGAGAAGGAGGAACAAGAATCAGAAAACAATTGCATTAAATTTCTTCATGATAGCGTCCAAACCTGCAAGGTATGAAGAGTATGGGAGTTTTTAATTAAACAGAAAAAGGGTTAATGTTTTGTCATACCTACAATATTCACTAGATCTTTCATCCTTTGACAAAGGGCCATACAGAAAATTGTTTTGACTTCTAAAAACAATTTGGATTTGAATAAAAATATCATGGACGGGTATTCTATTTAAAGGAGAATAATTAAGTCAGATCTTCAAGAGTAAATCAAAGTTTTTTTTTTTTGGTTTCTTTCCAAGCTCTGATGATATGATTTATTGAACAGCACACGTACGGTCTGAAACGGAAGACTTTAATAAGAAAAGATGCTGTAGAATTATGCACTTTAATACGGAAACGTATAACCGTCTCGTGTCGTTGTAAAAGAACATGATATAAAATTTTGTAAAGACAATTACCTCAAGGTTTGGCGATTTAATTATGACAACAATCTCTGATGAATAATACTTTTGTGATATATTTTAGACGACTTATACACTAAATAATCCAAGTTGATTCCTAAATGTTGCACTAAAATAATCTGTAAAAATTATGTCGCTAAAATTAAATATCGCAGAAATTAGTGCAATATAACATATATGAAAATTTTGCTGAGACGACTCGATTTAATTAGAGAGCAAAATTCAACAAAATTAGAACGTCTTGTAACATCAGATTTATTAAAAATAACTATTGTATTAAATCGACGAGTGTGTGCTTTTTTTAACCCGAGCACTCTTTGAAAACCGAAACGGGCATGATTTTCATATACAAATTGATTTAATTAAAAAAAAATCTAAAATTTAACACTGTCGCAATAATTTTTTTCTCAGAATTAATTAGAAATAAATTAGCAGTTTGTACAGTGTTATAATTATTTTTATATTGTTTATAATTTTCTTTTTAAATGTACTCAAAGAAAAACTTCAAAATATATGTTTGTATAATTTATAACATAAATCTGAATTTATCAAATAAATCAAAGCACGTCTGGGGGGAAAATTGTGCCTGTGACAGCACCAACTAATGAGCTTGTGTGTTATCGTTAGAAAGAAAGAGGACAAAATGCAAATCATTTCGTTCATATTATCAATCTACACATCATTATAAAAAATAAATGAGAGTATGTGCAGACGTACGCTCGATTTTTTCCAATTGAATTATCAAAGAAAATATACAACTTTCTCTTTAAATTTTGAATTTTTAATAGTTTGAGGTCATATTTAATAATGCATGACATCACATCAGACGAAAATATTTGATGCATATATTTCTGCATATGTTCTCCAAGCTAAGACCATGATTAAAGATTTCGTTATCATAGTTTGAATAGTACAAGTATTATCAAATATAGTGACTGTCCTTTGAAGCTACATTCATGAGATTTATCATTTAGGGAAGAGTTATACGTTTCCGTACTTTAAGGTCCTCTGTCGGAAACGGAAGATCTTGATAAACAGTAGAATTACAATAAGGTCCTACGACTTGAAAGGAAACCTTATAAAGAAACAGAATAAAGACAAACTTCGCTTAGGCAACTTAACTGGCATTTAATTTAAGTTCAAACTTATATAAATCTTCAGACATATATAAGTGACTTAGATGTTCTCGGCACACGACATGACATCTGACGTGGACATGTCGTCTCACCATGTTCTGGGCACACGACATGACTTCTGACGTGGGTATGTCGTCTCACCATGTTCTGGGTACACGACATGACATCTGACGTGGATATATAGTTTCACGGCTGATGAGGTATTTGTGACCTTCAAGTTTCCTTTGGCTGATTAGGGTAGCCCGGACATAAATACATATTATTCAAATTATATAATATATTCCCTGGGCTTCTGAAATTCTTAGATGATGTTCACAATTTGTAAATTTTACAAAACCACTCAGTTGGGGTTTTCTATGGAAATGATCAGGACATGTTGACATTCCTAACGAACCACTGATTTTATGGCGATTGGCGCAAATAAAAAAAAATTCCATGAAAATGCATTTATTTAAATAGAAAAAGGTCCAACAATACTCAAATTGATAAAGTAAACAATAGTTTCCCTTCAGTGTAATTTAATACTGGATTTGTAGTCGACTTGTATAGACCAATTGATGACGTAAAATGCTTTAAAAAATCATCCTTAAGCCAATAACCAAGTGACCAATGTTTACTTGTATCATCATCAAAATAAATATCTTATTGGTGGACTTTTAGAGGTCAGTTTGTACAAGACATTGAGTTTGGTCATTGTCTGTTTTCTGTATCTATCACTTCCTTTGTACAATCAACTGATTGAAGACATTCGTTTCTTAATATCTACAAATATTCTATGAGTAGTCTATTTTGCTTTTTATTTAGCATGGTGACTTTTTCCCCCAAAGGGATACTTTTTTTCTCATTAGACAGAACACAAAATACAATCATCTTGCTTCGTCATCTTTAGATATTTACATCAAATAAACACAACAAAGAATAATATGAAGATACATGCAAACCATTTCAGTGAAATCGGTAAAAGGAATGGACAAATAACGTGTTCCTCTTTAATTAAAATACATTTATGTAAATAACAAGCTATATTAGCATACTCTTCCATGTCAAAAAGCTTTAACTCAGGTTCTTGTGTCAATTTTTAAGTTTACTCCTTTGTTTTATTATTTCTCAAATTTTCGAAACTCGTCGATATTCCTATCCTTTGAGAATCACTGACATACGACCTTGCTTCTAATTAAGTATTTTAACATTTTCCATGAATAAATTTCTTTTGAAATAATTATTTACTTTTTAATTTCCAAGTACGGAATGGAATATGGAATTTTTTAAGAAGACTCAAGCTCAAAATTATTTTAAATTCTACCATCAGGAGCAAAGCATATGCTGATATCTAAAACATTAGACATGAACCCAGATATCCTTGACGAGCGAATATCCCTTTATTTACACACTGAATTGACAACGGATTTTGCCTTGATTTCCAGATCACGACAAGGAGGAAAGGATGGGTGTGAACGGTCGGCAGTGTTTATTCCTCCATGGCTCCCGATGTATAATTTTTCGGAGGTCCGTGTTTACTCTGCTCTGTTTGGTTAATGGAATTTTGAGCTTGAATATTGTTCGTTATCTTCATACAATTCATTTATTTATCATAACCAATCACAAAAGTAAAAGTGTATAAAATAAAAGTATGTTTATTTAAAATTTGGGTAGTATAATAACAGGACCAGGGTTTCCTTCACTTACCAGGGATTGGTTTCAAATTAAAAAGATATCCAATTATTTGTTTAATGTTCGGCGAGTTTAGGAAAGATGCTATTTCATGTTTTTAATTTCATGATATGCTGTTAGATCGCAAAAATAAGGTAGACATTATTTATCTTGTATTAAGTTAGAGTAAACAGAATTTAAATAGCTTCTATTTTTTCTCAAAAGCATTTTTGTCTTGTTTCTATACCCTTGAGGTTTATTAAAGATTAAAAAAATAAATTAACACGATATATTTTTACATTCGAATCTCTATTAAACTACTTTACATTAAATCTTTCAGTCCCCATTACGTCCGCATTAGATGTTTCCCTTTTTTTCTTGACTGATAATTCGAGGGAGTAAAAAATAGGTATTTATAAATTATTAACGAGGCTGGCAGTGACAGACATTTTCAGACAATTTCGATCTCCTTTAAAAGAACAGCTCTATATAAAGATACACAAAAATGGTCAATATTTAAAATTAAAATGTATGAATCTTTTCTTTGCCAAATGAATGTTGACAGCTTAAAGATACACAAAAATCAATATTTAAAATTAAAAAGTATGAATCTTTTCTTTGCCAAGATATCGATTCTAAAGAAAATAACTTAATTGGTGGTTAATTTGTGGTCAAATTGTTGACCCCCAGCCTCATTAAATTACAAAGCTTCGCTCGCCCCAGCCGTCACACCGTAAAAGATATAATGTATAGATTTTATTAATTGTGACAAATTGATGTAAAAAGATCATAATATCTCTAGTAGATAGATCACGCTGAAATAGAAGATAAGCGTAATCGTACTAGTAAGCAGAATGAAATATTTATTTTTAATCACGCAATAAATAACAGTTTAGAATTTAAGGGGGTTTGAGGATATATGTTTTAGTGACACTTTACGGGTAGTTCTGAGATGGACTTCTTAAAAGATACATATATTTATATTAGCCTAAAGATGCATTGTATTACGATACTTTCCCCTTAAGAATCTAAAGAATAAGTTTTCTTATTTAAAAATAAAAAGATTTTCTATCAGGGAAGCATAATTTGTCAAGTTAGGCAATCCTCAGGTTACGGCAAGCAATGAAACACATGTATATTAAATTTCTTGCGAGCTCAACTTTAATATATCGGTATATGGATATATTTTTGATAAAGAAAGGAGGGAGGGAACAGTATCATTTCAGTAAACATATATTAATTTTAACTCCCCCCCCCCCCCTTGGAAAAAACAATCACCATTTATTCCACTGTAATGAATGTCTTATAAATTAAGAATGTCATAAAAATAAATCGTCTTTACATTTTCATTAAGAAACTTACAATCTCCCTGTTTCTATTATTCTTAGTAAGACATTTACAAAAAATACTGACGTTTTATATTTTGTATGAAACTAAGGAGTCCGTTTCAAATGAAGTTGCGTTATTTCTGCACTTGCACGCAATTTTGTCTATCGTTTGTTGCTTTCAAGTAAGATACTTCTGTTGCAAGTTTATATTTAAGACAAGTTAATCTGACTTCTTTCAAACGCACATTTTACGCTTAAGGAATTCTACAGTAAACTGTTCACGAATAATTATTACGTATTTGAGATTTTCGTAATGAAACCCATTGCTTAGTGTGTTGCTGACGGTAAAAAAGATGTGCCTAATCAATTAAGATTTGAACGTGAAAGTATGATTAAAAAATCGTATGTCGGAAAAAAGATCGTCATTACATTTTCATTCATCTTAATCGAATAAGATTTGAACGTAAAAGTCAGATAAAAATAATATAACATGCGTGGAAATTATGCGCCTACGGTTTGAAGGAGAATTCTCAAAACGTCCGTTAGTTTAAATGAATCAGGATAAATTTGACTTCAATCAAAGCTAGTACATGATGTAGCTTATCTGAAAAAAAAATTGTATACGGGAGTTCACAAATAACACAATTCAAAATGAAATAACTCTTTGAGTAAGAATGGCAAAGGAAAAAATCTCCGGATATTGAAATTTGAAGATATTATAATGTTATTCTTAAAATTTAATTTCGTGTCTTTTGATCCCATCTCTGATTATCTTTTTTTTATTTCTGCTATTTTGTCTCTCTCTACAATAACTTTGACCTAAATTCAGAAAGAACTATATGCGGTATATTGTATATATTTGCCCCCACAACAGTCAAATTTTGAAAAGTTCCTGAAATGTGCTGAATTCGATAAATTGTATGAGAAATATAAATTAACAAAAAATATTATAGTTTCAAAGCAGTGTATTCACAATTTTTGTTTTTATGACGTCACAAACTAGTCCGATTTTATATCCTTTTTCAGAAAGAGGACAAAATGGACAAAATTTTAACAATTTTAGCTTTAAAATTTATAGAGCGCAAGTTTGTTCAGGAACAATATTGACATATTTCTTTGATATTAATATTCTACACATTATATCAAAATATTGTTCCTGAACACACATGCGCTCAGTAACTTTTACTCAAAATATCGACGAAATATGTACATCTTTCTGTAAAATTCACAAAAAACTGAAATTTACGTCATGTTTATGACTTCATTACGTACATATGACGTCATAACTATTGAAAATATTCAATGCTTTGAAGTCAGCATATACTCCCCTGTTTAAGAACTTAATTAAATATATCTCCATTAAAGTTTGATTGGGGGGGGGCAAATATTGGTTATTACCGAATAAAGTTCTTTAAACAAGGAAAGAAATAAAGCACAAATATTTTTTTTTTGTCATCTCACCCAAGCAAAACTTTTAGCTTCGTTTGATTAACAGCAAACTTCTAACAAAATTTGAATTTCAAAAAGATCATTTATTGACAAAATGACGAGACTACTAACACAGTATAAAACTTTTTGTAAGAAAAGGAAATATCTCCATCAGCAAAATCAACTTAATGTACTTTGGTTAATCTTTTGTACATAAAAACTGTATATCTTATAGGAGGAAGGTTTTTACTGACAATCAATACATGTATACTATTAAATCAAAAATAAACTTATCCACCTATGTCTGAAATTCAAACAGATAATGAGATTTGAACCCATGGATTGAATTTCTTCATGACAGCGTCCAAACCTGCACGCTATGGAGAGTAACGGAGTTTTGGTTAAACAGAAAGTTAATGTTTTGTCATACCTACTTTATTCACCAGATCTTTCAACCTTTGAGAAAGGGCCATACGGAAAATTGTTCTGACTTCTAGAAACAATTTGGAATTGATTAAAAATATCATGGACGGGTATTCTATTTAAAGGAATATATTTAAGTAAGATCATCAAAACTAAATCAAAGTTTTTCTTTTTGGTTTGTTTCCGAGTACCGATGACATGATTTATTGATCAGCCCACGTACATTCTGAAACGGAAGACTTCAATAAGAAAAGAAACTGTAGAATTATGCACTATAAGGTCTTCCGTACGAAACGGAAGACCTGAATAAACAGTAGAATTACAATAAGGTTTTACAACTTGAAAGAAGACCTTATCAAGAAACAGAATAAAAACAAACTTCGCTTGGGCAACAGAACTGGCATTTAATTTACGTTCAAACTTATATAAATCTTCAGACGTATATAAGTAACGTGTGCATCACACGACATGACATCTGACCTGGATATGTCGTCTCACCATGTTCTGGGCACACGACAAGACATCTGACGTGGTATGTCGTCTTACCATGTTCTGGGCACACGACATGACATCTGACGTGGGTATGTAGTTTCACGGCTGATGAGGTGTTTGTGACCTTCAAGTTTCCTTTGGCTGATTAGGGTGGCCTGAACATAAATACATATTATTCAAATTATCCAATATATTCTCTGGGCTTCTGAAATTCTTCGATGATGTTTACAATTTGTAAATTTTACAAAACACCTCAGTCGGGGTTTTCTACGGAAATGATCAGGACATGTTAACATTCGTAACGAACCACTGACGTTTTAGCGATTGGTGCAAATCAAAGAAAATTCAACGAAAATGTATTTATTTAAATTGATTAAGGTCCAACAATACTCAAATTGATAAAATAAACAATAGTTTTCCTTCAGTGTAATTAAATGCTGGATTTGTAGTCGACTTGTATAGACCAATTGACGACGTAAAATGCTGGAAAAAATCACCCTTAAGCCAATAATCACGTGACCAATGTTTTCTTGTATCAACATCAAAACAAATGTATGATTGGTGGATTTTTACAGGTCAGTTTGTACATAGACATTGAGTTTTGTCATTGTCCGTTTTCTGTATCTATAACTTCCTTTGTACAATCAATTGTTTGAAGACATTATTTTCTTTATATCTACAAATATTCTATGAGTAGTCTATTTTGCTTTTTATTTATCATGGTGACTTTTTACCCAAAAGGGATATTTTTTTCTTATTGGACAGAACACAAAATACAATCATCTTGCTTCATCATCTTTAGATATTTACATCAAATAAACACAACAAAGAATAATATGAAGATACATGCAAACCATTTCAGTGAAATCGGTAAAAGGAATGGACAAATAACGTGTTCCTTTTTAATTAAAATACATTTATGTAAATGACAAGCTATATTAGCATATTCTTCCATGTCAAAAAGCTTTAACTCAGGTTCTTGTGTCAATTTTTAAGTTTACTCCTTTGTTTTATTATTTCTCAATTTTTTGAAGCTCGTCGATATTCCTATCCTTTGTGAATCACTAACAAACGACCTTGCTTCTTATTAAGTATTTTAACATTTTCCACGAATAAATAATTTTTTGAAATAAATATTTATCTTTTTTTTAATTCCAAGCAGCTAATGATATGTGAAATTTTCTAACTCAAGCACAAAATGAATTTAAATTCTACCATCTGGAGCAGAACATATGCTGATATCTAAAACATCAGAGTTGAACCCAGATGTCCATGACGAGCGAATATCCCTCGTTAAAAGAAGGATATGGAGATAACGAACAGCATTTAATCTCAAAGTCCGTTAAACAATATACAAAATAAGAGCAGAGCAAACAAGGACCTCCGAAACTTCAGAGGTGGTATCAGGTGCCATGGAGGAGTAAGCATCCCAATTCGTATTAGTCCATTATTTACACACTGAATTCGACGGATTATCCCATAATTTCCAGATCATCACAAGGAGGAAAGGATCGGTTTGATTGGTCGGCAGAAGATGTTCATTCCTAAATGGCTCCCGATCTATGATTTTTCAGAGGTCCGTGTTTGTTCTGCTCTGTTTGTTTAATGGAATTTTGAGCTTGAATATTGTTCCTTATCCCCATACAATTCATCTATCTATCATATCCAATCGCAAAAGTAAAAGTATGTAATAATAAAAGTATGTTTATTTAAAATTTGGCTAGTATAATAACAGGACCAGGGTTTCCTCACTTACCAGGGGATTGGTTTAAAATTAAAAAGATTTTCCATCATTTGTTTGAAGTTCTGGGAGTTTAGGAAAGACGCTATTTCATTGTGCAAAGTAAAGTATTAGAGCTAAAAGTTTCAACATTTTAACATCGTGATATGCTGTCAGATCTCAAAAATAAAGTAGTAAATATTTACCTTGTATTATGTTAGAGTAAATAGAATTTAATGAGCTTCTACTTCTTCTTTTTTCAAAATAATTTCTTCTTGTTTCTATACCCTTGAGGTTTATTAAGGATTTACAAAAAAATATATTAACAGGATATATCTTTGTAGTTGAATCTCTATTAATTAAATTTAAGTCTCCATTATATCCGCATTAGATTTTTTTGTCTTTGATTATAATTCGAAGAGGCAAAATTAAGTGCCAACTGTTTATAGGTTTTTATAACTTGTTAAAGTACAAAGCTGCGCTCGCCAAAAGCGTCACACCGTAAAAAAATATAATTTATAGATTTCATTAATTGTGACAAATTGATGTAAGCTCAATTTGAAATGTAAGATAAACTTTATCGTATTAGTAAGTAGAATGCATTATTAATTTTTTAATCACGCAATGAATGACAGTTTAGAATTTAAGGGAGTTTGGGGATATGTTTGAGATGTATGGACTTATTAAAAATATATTTTTAGATAAGCATAAAGATGCATTACCTTTAAATACTTTCCTCATAAGAATTTAAAGAATATGTCTTCTTATCTAAAAAAAAATCTATCAGGGAAGCATACACTGAACCAAACTTCTCAGTGGTCACCTAACATTTTTGAAGTTTTAAAGAACAAATGCAAACAATAGATAATTTCTTCAATTCCTGATTAATGATGCATATTTAAGTTCGATGTTGCGAAAATTTCATGTAAGTATCTCGTCAGAATTTTAAGCAAAGTGTCAGAGACATGAAGTACCCTCCAAATGAAAATTCACACACACACAAAAAAACTTTATGGAGTAAGACCACCACTCACTTGTTACTACAAGACTGTAACTACAGTTGAATATCAAGTACCGTCGAATAGGATATTAACCTATCTGCTGCCACACCTACTGCCTAGATATTTCCAAACCTTTAAATTGCGTGGTGCAAGGAAAAAGAAAGGGGGGGGGGGCTTTGACATTTCTGATAAATTTTCAAATGTGATCAATGGGATTTAGATCCAGAAATTTGACCGTGTATCTGCACACAGCTGCCTCTTGGTCAATATTCTAAGGTGTTTAGCACGTAAGTGGCCACTGCTTTAAGGGTAATTGAGACTGCTAGAGCAGAAATAAGACTGTCACGAGCACCGATTTCTTATCATTTTTGTACGATTGAAAGTGTTTGTTTTCATGTTTCTTAGATTGTTTCAAGACAATATATCACTCTTTTAACCTTTTGTGCTGGAAAATTTTGGCCTCAGATGAAGATCAAGGTCACTTCCGGTTTGGTTAAATTTTGTCAAACACGTTCAAATTGTGATCAATTTGTGACGAAAAATGATGCACAGCCTATAGGAAAATGTGCTTAAATGGGTTTTGATTCTGGTTGTTAATTTTTTTTAAAGTAATATCAAGTACAATTAAACACTAAAATAAAAGTTATTAAAACGTGGTGCAAGGAAGATCAAGATATCAACATTCCAACGGCCCTACCTTCTATCTCAATTGCAATTTTGCCAATGTTTTGTGTTTTTTAGTGAAACCAGTTTTTTTAAAATTTGATAATGATCACAAAAGATGCTAATTACATAAAACACGTGCCGCAAAGTACAGATTTATTGTTTTTAAGCTTTGTCACGGAACATTGGTTTTCATCGGTGATATTTGATTTTCTTTCAACAATTGTTCAGAAGACTCATTTGTTGTAATAATTTGAAAATATCATACCATTCTATAAAATAGTTTTGAAATAAATACATTTATTAAAGTGAACACTTAGAAATTTTGTTGAGTGTATTGTGTGATGTTCGTAAATGCTCCTGTTACGCCATGCAATGAAATGCATGCATATTAGACTTCTTGCGTGTTCAACATTACATATACACGGTATATGGCATCTTTTTTTCATAAAGATAGTAGGGAAGATGCAATAACATTTCAGTAGACAAATCTTAATTCCAACTGCCTCAACCCCAAAAAAGAAAAACTGGCACCCTTATTCCTTTATATTGAATGACTTATCAATTAAGATTGGTGTTGTCATGAAAAAAAAAATCTTCATTACAATTTCATTCATCCTAATTGAATAAGATTTGAACGTAAAAGTCAGATAAATATAATATAACATGCGTGTAAATTGATGCGTCTACGGTTCGAAGGAGAATTCTCAAAAGGTCAGCTATTTTAAATGAAGCAGAATAAATTTGACGTCCATCAAAGCCAGTAGATGATTTAGCACATCTGAAAAAAAAATGATTTTACATATAACACAATTTAAAATTAAATAACTCTTTGCGTATGAATGGCAAAGGAAAATATCTCCGCACGTTGAAAATTGAAGATATCAAAATGTTATTCATAAAAATTAACTTCCTGACTTTTGATCCCATCCCTTATTATTTTGTTCTGTTTAGTTTCTGCTATTTTTTCTCTCTTTTGGAGCATTTGTAAATAAAAAGATAATAGAATTTAATTTTACTTTATTATAAATACATCCTATAAACTTGGTGAAAGAGATTTGAAATTTCGGTAGTTATACTTACTTAATTGGACCTTCAAGAAGATAACAATTCACAAATATGCAAACATAATTCAGAAATGTAATTTAAACTAGGAACAAATAAAACAAAAATATATTTTGTCATCTCACCCAAGCAAAACTTTTCGCTTCTTTGATTAACAGCAAAAGATTAATAGAATTTGAATATAAAAAGGTCATTTATTCATAAAATGACGAACCTTTTAATGCAGTATAATACTTTTTATAAGAAAAGTTAGTAATACCCAATGAGCAAAATCATGTTAATGTACTTTGTAAATGTTTTATTAATATAAAATGTTTATTTTACTGAAGTAATTTTTTTTTATTCACACGTAATAATTGTATATTATTTAACTTTCCGTTGTTGTATCTTTCATGATAATTTTATTGCATCATCTGTCATTTTCTTTCCTCCCGTATTATCTGCAACTGTATACAAAATAATGAATATTGATTTTTCATAATACATATAAAATCTACTTCTAGTGCACACATATTATTGATTCTTTAATTGCAACATAAATGTTTACAATCATTGTTTGACGACACGGTTTATGAAAATGTCAAAAAAAGTTCAAGAAATTAAAAGCAAATGTCCTTTAAAAAATAACCACTTAGGGAGCACACTTTCTCCTAAGGTATATATCAATAGTTATCCAATAATTAAGTATATTAACAATATATGAGAAAATGTTGTATGTCAAAAATGAAATAAATTTCTTCTTATATACTTTTTAGCAAAATTATTAAGGATACGACATGGGATGCTATAAACATAATCATCGTCATTCTCTCTCTCTCTCTCTCTCTCTCTCTCTCTCTCTCGTATTTTCACGAATTGATTATCCTTTTTTTGGCCCGCATAAGGAAATGAAATGAAAGAAATATAATCCTATAGCGATTGTTCCACCCTAATTACTATATATATGAAAAAGATATATTATTTATTCCTACATACTGTTTTATGGGTATATTTTATGCACATAGCGTACTTATTCATCGTCACTCCTCTCTCTCTCTCTCTCTCTCTCTCTCTCTCTCTCTCTCTCTCTCTCTCTCTCTCTCTCTCTCTCTCTCTCTCTCTCTTGTATTTTCACGAATTGATGA
Source organism: Saccostrea cuccullata (assembly GCF_032062105.1). NCBI lineage: Eukaryota > Metazoa > Mollusca > Bivalvia > Ostreida > Ostreidae > Saccostrea > Saccostrea cuccullata. The sequence continues at coordinate 37,098 of NW_026939162.1, read as the reverse complement.
TACTAAAATTATAAAATAAGAATACGTATGTTTACGTTTACTTCAGTTGCAAAGTTTGCTCCAAACAGTATATTGGTGAAACAGGAGATCTCCGCAGGAGAGTTTTCCTAATTGACCATAACCCAGGATGGACAGATGCTCAGGGAAAAAGCAAAGAGAAGTTCTGGATGCAGCTTACTTCACCAGAATGAATAAACTAGTATTTTTTAGTGTTAACTCTACTTTTAATTTAAGTATCTATTGGAATTTTTTTTCTATTCCTTAAATTTATAATGGATCTTAATTCATATGTTTAAATATCCGTGATATATTTTTAAAGTGATTGCTTTTAGCCTCTCTGTGCTTGCATTATTAATTTATGTCTTTTCATGTCATAATTAATTCGTTCAAAAGAAAAAAATAAATCCTTAAATATTTCTTTTATATGACAAGAAGAATAACTCTACGTGATTTATATCGTCAAGTTTTACTTCTAGAAATGTAAACCATTGTACATTATTTTTTATATAATTTGTTGTTTTGATTTCAGTAAAAATATCAGTCATTCAAATTGGATATCTATAATAGATTTCAGTTAAAAAAAAAACATACACACTCTTCATAAACTGAAAAATACACCATATATGGCTAAAAATTAAAATAAGGAAAAAAAATTACAATTTTCACACTTACTCTCTATTTGACATAGACTCATTGTTTCACAAAAATAGCTCTGTTTTTTTTTCTACTTTTTCACTGTTTACATCCGGGTATTCAAGCAATCTACTTATACATGTAGCATAACTTTTACATATACAAAATGGTCATTCGATTTTTTTTAATACTTGCTGTGGATTCTGGGTATACAATTAAACAACTTATTCATAACATCATATCATCTTTATCAAATGTTGTAAAATACAATTACGATATTTTTTTTTCAAATTTATTCAATTTGCGTTTGATTATATAGTAGGCATTCTTTCATCCAAAAATTATGCCGATTATGTTTGATCACCTGTAATAAATAGTTTGTTAGATGTTTTGCCTTCAACAAGTCTGATTTTAAACTTTTAGATAATAAAAACACTTCACATCAAATCTGGTAAATATATTTCTGAAGTGTATCAAAGATACAGGTCTTTCTGGAAAACATTTTTCTTGTGCAACCTGCAAAAGTTCATCTCAACGGTTTACTTGCATTTCGTGCCAATGTTTTGACATTTGACGGCAATATAAGACTCATTTTTGATAATTGGACACCTGTGACGTATCAGAACTGGAATTCTAACGACGAGGTTGAGACGAAAGTTGACCCAATTCTTGGCCTCCTTTTGACTTATCATAACGATGGTAGGTGGCGCTGTGTGACTGAGAGAAACTACACGTACTATACAGGAGAAGACGGACTAAAACTTCCCTTTATTTGTGAGGATTCTCCATTTTATTTAAAGCCAGAAGAGTGTTTTGTTATATAATGTTTCATTCTCTTTAGATAAAAATAAACATTTGCAACTATTATTTTCTTCATAATTTCATTGAGCATGGTGTAAAAAAAGTATTAATACTAGTAATTATAGTCTTGAGTCTTCTCAAGTTTATTTAGTATATTCGACAACTCGGAAGAGATCCAGATTTATCCGAATGATTAAAAACACTATGGATAGCATAGAGACAGAATGTGCATTATATTATGGCGTCTCGATATATTTGTGAGGAAACTTACACTAAGATCTTTTCTCCCCATACGTATAAAATTTTATTTTACACAGTAATATTATCATTTTTATGCACCCGTTATTCAAGAGTTAGGGGCATACATATTTTCCTCTGACAGTTTGTCCGTCTTTCTGTTTGTTTGTCAGATGATCTGTTTAATTGATATCATCTTTTCATACTCATTTATTTTGACAAGACTTTCTTGAATAGCAACAGTTTTGATCTTGAACTTATGGATTTGACTTTCTTTTAAAAATGAAAAAAAAAACTTTAACCTTGGCCGTAGCCACTGAGTGCTTAGTATTAGGTGTTTACTACTTTACTGGTTTATCTCTTGTGGTAAGAGCTTGTCTTGAATACCAATATCTTAATCCTTTTACTTGAACCTGAGACTTTTAAATGGTTGATTCTGTGACTTTTATATTTCATCTGTGTAGTCTTTGTGAAATTTCTTGGAAATCATTTATACTAAATCCTCGACTTTGTCCAGTTTGACCTACTTTTGAAAGTCTTTCACTCTTGTCATCAATATTGAACTGTTGCTGCCCTTAGGCTTTTTATTTCTCTAAGGTTGACTCATTGTGAGAAGCTTTTCTTTTGGTACAAAAATTAATTATCTCTTGACCGAAAACATTCATCATAAGCTGCAATACAAGAGCACCTTTGTTTAACAAACTTTTCTTGAATTCTAACAATTAGCTCCAACAAACTTTTCCAATTTATTAAACTACAAATTCCAAGTTGTATTTTATATATTTTTTTCAACATGCATATATGTTCCATAGTCTACAAATCGCATAATAGAGAATGACTTGTCTTAACACACATATAAATTTTTGTGTCATTTTTTAGCACACTGGATTTTTTTCTTTTCAAGTAGATGTAGTCTCATAATTGCAAAGGTATTTGCAAGCATATTGATTTATGTTAAATGGCTAGGTCTTATTTGAAAAGAAAGTAGCAGATAAAAGATAGCATCTCAAACAATGAATCAGTGCTTATTTTTGTACTTTTTCTAACTTCTTGTCTTGATTTGGAAATCTTAATTACATTTATTTAGAAAACTTAAATTATCTACAATGTAAGTAACAATCAATCTAAATGATTTTAATTTTTGATTTTCGCTGATAACATTGCTCTTGCACGGCATTGAACGTTTGTGATGTCAGGATAAAACACCTATTACACATTGTAACCTTTTTACCCCCGTTCTGTGTTATGGTGTATTGGAAAAAGATAAACCAAAAAAAAAAAATAATTTTATTTTTTTTATACAGTATCGATATTAGGCTACGATGACCCCCATTCTGTGTTATAATGTTTTGAAATAAAATGAAAAGCAGTATCGATATAAGTTTACTATGACGTACATGTATCTCGTGCATTCAAAAGCAGAAAACTCTATTTTTTTCAAATGATTATCTGTAGCAATAAAAAATATTGATCTTAAAAAAAATTGATTCGCGGATTATAAAGCGTAAACTGACCCAAACCAGGTTATATTCGAATAATTTGGCCAAGAATTAGAGTCATTCCTTAAATAACTATCGTATAATTAGATTTGTGGAAAGAAATATTCAGTAAGTCTTAATTCAATTTTTTAGCTTATTTCATCCACAATATGAAAAAACTCAATATTATCCATTTAAGCGTTTTTATAGTAGATTAATGGATAACAAATACTCATCAATTTAAAATATTGCATGGATGGAAAAAACGACAGTCTTATTCTTTTAAAGAAACATAATCTCAGATGAATTATAATGCAAAACATTAAAATCAGGTATATCTGATATTTTTTTTTTATAATCGTCTTGAAATCTTTATTGCAATGAAACCTGTTTTATCTGACATGCACATATAGCAGATTATAAATGTATGTGTCGGAATAAACCAAGTGTAGCCTTGCTGTAAATATCATGGACATAAGTATATATGAGAAATGGAATTGAATGGCATTAAAGTAAAACGTTCTGCCTATATGTCGGATTAAACAGGTTCCACTGTAATAGCTTTAACAATAAAGTAATCTTCATCCTAATTATCTGTCCAGATATATTCGCTTATCAGTGTTTGTAAATAACAACGAAATATTTCTAATTTCAAATTTATTACAACACATATAAAGTACACCCTTTACTGAATACATTCAGTATCGCTTTACAGAACAGTTTAACCCCCCTTCCTTTACCGAGGACATATCTGTTTACATGATACTTACTTGATGTTAAATATTAAAAAAAATCAGCGATAAAAATTAATTTAAAATCGTTCTTGAGGGTTTCCATAATCCATGGATGATCTTTCGTCTGTTAAAAAAAATTAAATCAATACTTCACATATTAATGTAAAACAGCATATTTTTTTTCTATTTAAAAAAGAACAACTTCTTTAACTGAAATTTTCACAGTTATAAAAAAAACTCTGTTATAGTATGATACTATGAGGTTTACCAAGTGACGCCTGATCATCATGGTGGTCCCCTTCACAGACGTACCTTTCATTACTGTAGGATACCATGGTCTGTACCAGTACACCGGGGACCTTTGACCGTTAAGGAAGGTGACGTAACAGTAGTTGAACCACCAGCCTTCTCTAATGTTACTGTCAGCAGCACAGTTACCACTATACCTGTCATTATCCCTGTCCCGGGTACTGAAGTACATCCCAGACACGTTGGATTACCTGTGGCTAACATACTGTCTACTGTAAAACTGAAGAAAAGGAATCACATAGATAATGAATTTATATATATTTTTAATCTAATTGTTAATAATAATACTAAGGGACTTCTAAGATGGACGGCTTTAGGTGCTGAAAAGAGTGATAATACTTATTTAGTTCAGTCCTAGAATCTCCCGTGTCTATCACACTGATACCTGCAGAATTAGAGAAAATATTTAACAGAGAATTACTATTTATTGATTTACATCACATTAATCTTAATACTGAAGTACGTCTGAAATATACAGTTTAACGTGTTGTTTCTTGTAGAGAGAGAAACAAAATACAAGCCAACAAAACACTGAGCAATTCATATAGCATCATTTTTGGTGTTACCACAGGCGTGTTACACATTTAAAGCATGGCGGGTTTTTTGTTATTTGTTTGTTTGTTTTTGTGTAGGGGGGGGGGGGGGTAAAGGTCACTGAAAATATCAGAAAACATGAATAAATGAAATATTCATAAATGTCAGAGAACGTGCTTTTAAAATTGTATTAGATGCAATACGTAGTAACATATTCATAATTATAACGATATCAGATAACGTGTACCTGCAAATGTTTTAAAATATTAGATTTACTCTAAATAATGCAAAGGTTTTGTAAATGTGAAAAGCGTAAGGGTGTTCTGAATATGGATTATTAAACTTTTTTTATTTGACTAAATCTCCGATCATTTTTTTTATCATTAACTTTTCGACATTTAAGATTAATAGCGTTCTGTTAACATCCAATTCCATAGTATTTATAATGTGAATTATTGAAGATAGACTAGATTTTCATTTAATAGACGATATGTATAGTAATTATGAAACACCTCGCGGTGTTTTGAATTTGCCTTTTTAAACTTTGAATATGTTTCCGAACAAAAGTTATATTTTTAACATCAAAATTTTGTGAATATGTTGACATAACAGATCATTTAAACTCTGTACACTTCTTTCTCCGTAGTAGTTTAAATGTGAATTAATAAAATTATCAGGAAACCCAAAATGATTAACAAAGGTTGAACAAATGTTATTACTGGATTTGTTTGTTTAAAATAATTACATAATTTTCCTTGTACATAAAATATATAATTTGAAATTCTAGCTAGCTACTTTAAAATAACAAACTCAATGTCTGCTGAATACGTGGATTGTACCTGCAAATAATATTCTGATATATTAAAATGTTTAATTAGCATGGAATAAAAACGTATACAGAATATAAAAAACCGTATCTTTCTCTTTGTTTTCAACTTAATAATATTTCAATACAGAAAACTATTATATAGAATATATTTAATTTGGACCTTATCTTAATAACTTATCGTGGATACACTTACCTGAAGTCCTCGTGACAGGTCCTGCAAGAAAGAGTTGATATTTTCCAGCGTCATTGGAGACAGAGAATATATCGTACATTTCATAAAGCGTAGTACCATTCTGGAGAGTGATGGAAACATAAAGGGATGATGAATTTTCATTTGTTAATTGATGGATTACGTCATTTCCTGTAATAAGATATATATAAAATCATCTGAAAAATTCATCGAATACAAATCTTTTAAAGATATGAATAAACCATAATGAAAAATCAAATTATTTTCCATAGTTGTCGACAATAATGCTTCATTTAGTCTCATTAGAATATGCCGCTAAATGATATTCTTCTTTTCAATTAAATGAGATATCAATTCAACACGATATCTGAATATCGTAGAACACACATTACCTAGACTTAAATTTAGATCTTTAGTACGCTTTATAATTTTTTACCTGCCACTAGCACTTTTTTTCTTCAAACTTTGAGGGAATAAAAAGTTCTTATTTGAAAGCGATTTACGCTTACCAACCCATACATTTTGTTCCAGTGAACCAAAACCATTTTTATATTCCGTCTACATACTGTCAAAGATCAGGGATCCATCTACATGTACGCGTTTCTGAATAGCCTTTGAAAACAACCGTGTATAACAATTCAGTTTATTGCTTCGAACAATCATTTTTTATGATATATTTACATCTGCAAATGATTTCCTTATTATAACACTACTGAAAGCAATGCGTATCTATAACTGTATGAATACAGGTACGCAGTCAAGAGGTCATAGATGTGCGTATGGATAAAGGTTAAATGTAATTTTTCTATGACGTCATAAAGGGTCAAAGTGCATTCAGTGGATTACATACATTTTAAATGCAGAAAAAATATTAATCGTCTGCCTTTCATACTAGGTAAACAAACGAATTTACTCCACTGTGTTAAATGGAACAGCGCAAGTGGGACATTGTGACCTAATTCGTTTCTCTATAGAAGAAACGAATAGCCTTGTTTTAGAGATCTTAATGAATTAAGTAGAGTTCCCACCAACACATACATCTTATGCAACTGGATCAATAGTGCTGTATCACGTTTTTGTCTTCTACAAACAGGAGATGAGGAAAAATCTGCGTTGCTTACAGAAACAAAGACGAGTTTGTAATATATTCTGTATCTTTTGTCATTGAAACACCCTGAGCAAGATAAAACTGCACAGTTTAGTTAACTGAATTATCACAGAAAGACTAGGCTGAAGTATGCATGTACCTTAATTTCCTGTAAATAAAAATGTTAAATACAAGGTCATTATATACTTTAAATTAATATTCTGCTATGGTAGTGAAAAAAATGATTTTCAGAAGACTTTTGTCTGAACATTAGATTGTATTTAAATTTCAACGAAATATTTGATAGATTTATCTTATTTTAAGCAATATAAACCGAATTACAAATCGATCTTTACGCATAGAGTTAGGAGATATTAAATATGACGCTTACGTTTATTAATCTGAAATGTGTTTCATCCCTTTCCAATACTTTAATTGTCACTCATTTCAGCAAGTTTACAAAATGGATATTCAAAGTCAAAATATATACTCGCTGAGTATAGTATAATTGATTAAGTGGAAGTATGTCTAAGAACCACGAGATTCAAATCTGTAAGTTATCATAAAGGGGTCAATTACTGTGAAGTCAACTATGAGATTATAAGCCCCGGAAAGAAACTATAAGAAAAGACGCAGGATCTATAACGAGAGAAGAGACTGAAACAAGGTTTTCTGAAAACAACATTTTCGAAATAAAACCAAATAAATTTGAAATTCCATATATATGTTAAAAATAAAATGGCTTAGATTATGATATTTAAAATGCAGTGTCTCATGTGCGTTACAAAGAATGTTTTTATTTTTTTTTTCTATATTCTTTTCTGTAATATTTCTATAATTTGTAAACATTATTTTATGATAATAAAAAAAATTTAAAATCTTCACTTTTAGAAAAGGTCTTGTAACATTTTTGTGTCACAGAATTAAAAAATCGTTTATAGCAAAATCTGACGTCCTTTCAACTATGTCAACTATAATTTTACGTTTGGTTTTTGTAAATTTTTAAAATATATTTTGTGCGTTTACTAACCAGGTTCCTTTTCTCTGCCCACTCAGATAAAAAGTTGCTTGATCCTTAAGAATTATTCTAAAGAAATATTCCTTATATTTCCATTTCATTGTGAAAAAATTGTTAATTTATATTTTAAGAATGTAAAATAATACATCAAATTTCAATAGTCATCGCCCACTGACACCAAAGGCAAGGACAGACGCATATGATTTACATTCATATTATGCCCCCTTATTAGCGTTAGACACAAAGACAGGCCCGAATACGATTTAGATGCATATTAGGCCTCCTTAGAGTAAGACCCAGAGACACGAAATTTCCATACATATTAGGTCTCTTTAGGTCCTGACCTATCAATTTGCTTAATTTTCATTCTGGCAGAGTTATCACGAAATCAACTCACACTTAATTTCAAATAGTTAACACAGTAAAAACAAAGAGAAATGGAAATATTAAGTAAAATACAAACAATTATAGCATAGCTTGCAGGGCAAAATTGGACAAGAAAACACTTCAACCTGTCAAATTTCTAAAGGAATAATAGCCATTCATGTCATTAAGAGTTAATGGGGTATCTCTCTTATCATATTATCGATCAACCTTCATAAATGCCAAATAAGCGATATCAATAATATCTGAAAATGACGAAAACAAGATTCCTTTCCAAACACTTGTATATACCCCGCTTGAAAAAGGTATATTGTGACCGGGGTGTCCGTTCGTCTGTCTGCGTGTCCGTCCGTAAGGCTTTGGGGTACCCATCTCATATCCGCAACTCCTCTTATACCGCTGAATGAAATTTGATAAAACTTTCACAATGATAAGAATCTTTGTTACATAGTGTAATTATGCACCTCCTATTTCACTTTTTGAGCTTCTCCCAGACCAAACTGCGAAGCATGGTCTTTGCTATCATAATCATTTTGGAGGAGGGGTATCATTTAGGGAGCTCAGTGCTCACAGTGCCTTTAGTTTTTATGCAACTTGTGTGAGATTGTATAGGACTTGAAACTTCGTCAGGAATACGCCCCAACGTCTTTCATGCATACTAAATGTTACTTCCAGATATGAAGAAAGTACGACCAGTACACACACAAAACCAGAGGTACTGTGAACAATGAGCCCACTAAATGATATCCCCACCCTCCTCCGATATGAATATAATGGCAGTGTCCGATGTTTTGCTATGGGAAACCCAAAATATGTGTTGTCGGATCAAAAAGTACTATCTAAAGATTTGTTACATATATTTATATTTTGGTAGATCTCTTGCCTTTCTGTATTGCTTTACTATGACATGCGAAGAGGAATAACTCGTGATGTCCAGTGCGAATGTTATTGACAAGCCACCACACCTCACATCACAGGTAAGGATATAATGACAATGTCCATGTTTTGCTAAGGGAAAAACAAAATATGCGTCGGATCAAAAGGTAAAATAGGAGATATGTAATATTCTTTCAACGTTTCATCATTTTTCATCCAGTGCTTAGGAAGAGTTGAGGATAAGAGATGGGTATTCCAGACTGACGTACAGACGGACGGACATCCCGATTAATACATTAATATCCCCACCCGCTTTTCAAGCCAGGGGTTTAACGTCACGATGCATTGTAGTACGTAGTTATCAATAGATTGAGAATACACTCTGGTGTTTACAAAGCATTTTTATTGATACAAAGGAGATAAATTCGTTATCCAGGTCCAATCAAGGGTTTACCCAGCGTTATGGCCTCAGGGTGTATGGAGTAAAACCCGGTGTAAATTTTTTACACCCTAGATTGAACCTGGATAACTAATAGTAATAGTATGCCAGTCTTTGACAAAAAGAAACATATAATTTTTCATTTGTAAATCACCATTCATGTAACTGGGACGGTCAGATATGTACCATTCAGTAACCTTCCAGTAGACTTTTGTCTGATATGGGGATACGGAATGGCGGAAATTTAACATTATGAAACAATATGCTCATGATACTAAGAAATGATAATTATTTCAGTTTTTTTGTTTATTTCCTTTAATTATAAACATAATACGATAGATGTTCAAAATAAAGAGTCGTAATAAGTTGTTAAAATGACATAGGCGTCGAGACCGGAGGGAGGGGGCCTTAACCATTATATAGACAGTGATAATTATTGGGATTTACCTTCTTTTTGTTGATTTAGCCCCCCCCCCCCCCCTCCCCCCAAAAACACACACTTTCGATTAGCTCCTCCCCCCAATTTCTATTTGCTTCAGACGCCCATGAATGAGACCCAAATTGGTGAATTTCTTTAAGAAACAGATTACTATAAGTTGTAAAACTTGTTTCATAATCCTTTTTGTATTATCTACTGTGTATATATGATGTCTTATTTTAAAGTTTAAACTCAAATTGGGAATAGCTAAGGTTGCACATGAATTGCACACTCACTGTTTTAACTTTAAAAGGCAATGGCGGTGGTCTTTGTTAATGACAGGGCCGTTGTATCAAACACAGAAATTACGAAATTTAACCAAGGTATTGAATTATTTGGTTAAGCAATATATTTCCACTATTGATTGTTGATTTAGTTTCCGATTTCATTCTCAATTTGTTTGGTGTTTATTTATACCTGGAGGAAGCAGACTTTCATAGAAACATTAAGTTTTCTCAAATTAAAGGAAATTTGATGCTATTATATTATGTATCCTCCTTTCCTATCAAATATATTGACTACTTTTCTAATGAATATTATAAATGAGATCTCATGCTCTAATGCTATTTTATTAATTTATGTAATACAACATTTGAAAATGTCCGTCTATTCTCATTAAGAATAAACCATGATATTGACAACTTTATTTGTTTACTTTATTTTTTCTTTCAGTCCTTAGAAGTTAAAGTACTGTTTTTTAGCATACATGTACTATACATAGACTTTCATTTATTGTCAACAAAAAGACTTTGATTTTGCGTTGATTGAATTTCTTGATTATAAACTAATTCTTTTTAATTTTGTTTTTAACAAAAGTTCTATCTTTTTTAAGGACATGATATGGAAACGGCCGAATTTGGCCCCTTATATTATGTGAAAGCCAAAACAGTGAAATTTGTTATATTCTATAGTCAAAAACTTAATTTAAAATAAGCTCTAATTCTGATTTAAAAATTAAACAATGGCCACAACAGGGTAAGGATTTGCACGTTTACCAAGCTTTTCTCAATTCTGTTGAAATTACGTAAAATTTGAAGTAGTTTTCGTTTCGGAAAACGTCTGCATTTCTATATCTAAGATATATCAGACAATTCTGTTCATTCACATATCGACAGAATTGATTTCAGCATGTATAATTATCAGTAAAAATGTGTCTTCTAATATTTTGAATCAATTACTCCTTTAATTAGCAAATAATTGATTGGAGAAACTTAAAAATTTAGTCAATTTATTCCGTGCAATTTAGTAATCCTTATAATGCTTAAGTCTACTTTTAATTTAAATTGGGTTTTTCACGCTATACTGAACATTTTAACTACAACAAACTCTTTAAAATATTTACTCACAATCATCCGCGACTCAAACATCAGAGGAATAATACATAAACTATGAAGCATTCCTTCCCTGGGTACATGTGACTATATATTGACTTTTCTTACAAATAAATCTATTCTGCGTTAATTGAAAGCAATTGCCTTTCATAAATGACTGATTCTGACAGTTTTTATGTGTTTTTTCCAAATAATTCTCAAACTTATAAATATGCTATAGTAAATGCTTACTGTTCAGCGACTGAGAGTGATCTATTGTACATAGTATATACATGTACCTAAATAATTCCCATGACCGTTAAAAGAACATGCACCAGATTTCTTTTTAACTCATGGAGATTGTAAAGAATTTTCCGTTCTTGTGGCAGTTTTATCTCATTCTAAATAAAGCAAAATTCATTCTAATGATGCTACTTTTTGTGTCAAAATCAATTTTTTCTAGTACTCTATAAATAATAAACTAGTCCTCAATGACCCATGCAAATTTACAGTTATGCAAAGAAGCTAAATAAGCATTCTTATTTTCTAATCGTAATTACAAAAAGAACTCCGTTCATGTTTTGTTTATTGCTGTTTCCATCATCTGATTTCTTCAGCATTGGGTTTCCTTAAAATTACACGTGGTAATACCAAGTTGCTGCTTTTTAAAATAAATATTATTAGAAATATGTAAGTCGTCGCTCTAAAAATTCAATGATAATAACACGCGTGTTTCTTAACTATGGGCGGTTTTTTCTTTCTTCAAAATATGTTTAAAGTCTCTTTGCATTTGAAAGCATGTTAACATAAAACCGTTAAAAATACTTAGTAGGAAGAAAATATAAAATATCGTTCATATTCTATCTTATGTTATTTTTATTATTTGATTGTTTGGATGTTTTTATTAAATTCTTCCCTCAATCCTTTATCTTTCAAATTATGAATAAAGTTTCTTTAAGAAAATGTTTGCTTCATCATACGTATATGATAAATTACTTCTGGTGCAAGGATATAATTGATTAATTGAATTGGTACATAAAACTTTACAATCATTTTTGGACAAAACAGTTTATAGTTTACGAAAATGTCAAATAAAGTGAAAAGAATTAAGAGAAAATGTCTTTAAAGAATAACCACTTAGGAAGCTCACATTTCCCTACAATATATTTATGTGTATGTATCCACTGACAATTATTTCAATATTATATGGAGGAAAATGTTGAATGCAAAAATAAAATAAAAATTCTGATTATTCTTATTATAAACACAAACTCTCTCACTTACATATCTTTTCTTATGCACATAGCATAAGGATCATCCCCTTTTCATGAATACTAATATTAAAAAAAATAAGTTTAAGTATATATATTTACGGTTTCCTAATTTCCGAATGCTTCAAGCTTAGATTTTTTTTTGTAAATTTGAATCATAAAATTATATTCCATTCATGACGTTTATTGACTCAATTAAAATATAAAAGTGATTTCCTTTAGCCTCTGTGTACTTTCATTACTCAATTTATGTCTTCTTGTGTCACAAAGTTAAAAAAAAAGTTTTCTGCGAAAAGAGGGATAACTCTACATGATTTATGTCGTCAAGTTTTACATTAACAAATCTTTATAAACAAAAACGGTAAACGAATGCAATCTTAATTTTTCTTTCACATAATTTGGGTAAAATTTCAATTGATTAAGTTTGATATCTTAAATAGATTTAAGTCCAAAAAATCGTACTCGCTCTTTATAAAACAAATTATACAACAACTATGGCTACTAGCTGCAAAAAAGAGAAAAGACTGGAATAGAACATACATCCTCCTTCTCAATATAACTCATTATCAGATGTTTACACAAAATTTCATCGCGGGTTTGTTAAGGCAGCAGATGGATCAGAATTCGGCGAATTAACACTTTTTTATAATTATGTAACACTAATAAATCGGAAAAGTCAATGAAAAAACTTTTGCTATAATTATGTATTCTTTAGACTTCAATGGGACTTATACTACAGGGAGCACTTCACCACGACGTCATCACGTAATGTCTATAATTAGAAAATATTCCTTAATGAAAAATTGAAAAGTTCAACACTACCCCGGGGATAATTAATTTCAATTTGTTATAAAAATTATGTAAAAACATCTCCTTGCCATGAAAAGTGCTGCTAGAATCCTACTGTCCTATCACAGAAATAATTATTCAACACAGTCGGACGAAACCTTCCTAATTTTTTTTTTTACATTTTGTTCATAGCATTTTTCGTAAACCATACGACTCTAGCAGCACTTTCCAAAAACAACAGAATAAGAACTTAAGATGGAAACAAATAATAAGTTTCAAAGTATGCGGCGTAGTGTTAAACTTTTGCATCTGTTTAATTATGGATGACAGAGGAAAGGCTGATTGGTAAGTAAACACCTTCACTGCTTTAATTTTACGAAGAAATTGTAGTATAATATAAGCATACATTATTCAAAAACTGTATTCCTACATGAATCACACATGTTATTCATTCTAATTGCTATTAAACTCCGATTTCGTGTGTTTGTTTACATGAATGTCTCGTCACGTTTCACTTTCACTCTGCTACTGCATGATCAACAGTTATGACGTCACGGGTTTGGTATTTAACCCCTGTGATAACTACAGAGACCCAGAAACGACAAAACTCCGTTCATATTATGCCTCTGTATATTTTGATTCATTTTTACGACCTTAAATCAATCTTAGATATCGAATTTAAGAAATTAATACCTCTAAACTTCACGTCATATAGCTTACTATGACGTTATATCATATAGGCAAATAGAATATTTGTTTTTAACCTTTACATACCTGCGTGATTGTTTTACTTTTTCTACTTTCAAAGACAGTTGTAGAATTTATCTCCTTGGCTTTTAATTACTTATTTACTGTGCTAGAAATACACAATACATTTATTTCAACGTAATTCCAAGAGGTTTGCCAATTGTATTATTGTTGAGGTTTATTGTAACAGGTAAAAGCCATAAAATCCGAAAAGCTAACAGACAGAAAAGGGGAAGAGACAATGATTCTTAGAGAAATCAAAATATTACTATATTGTATGAAATACCCCTCAAAAACCATCTATGTTAGTCCTTCAAGAAAATATGCTAGTCGATAGAAGTTGGACGTTTTATGACTACGTTATTGCCATGGAAACGTCCTGTTTGCTGAAAATGCTTTAAAAGTCATTTTACCTTGTACATTTTGAAGAAATTTCTATCCTCTTCAGCCATGTGCCAAATTCTCCGTTGCATATGCTGTACTTTAAACCTTCTCGTGTTTTATAGCATAACATCTTTCTGGCACACGATTGTGAGTGCGTAAATTTTTTTTATAGTGATAAGTCTATGAAACTGTATGAATTTCATATCTCAAAGGTGTAGAAAATATGAAATGACCTTCTCTTGGGTTTAAATATTTTATTTGACATTTCGACCTTCAGTTTGGAAATTGACATTTTTGGAAACATTTTCCTTAATTTAAATCTTGGTCATATGAGCTAAGGCTTTCATATTTCACTGGTTTATTCCATGTGTAAAAATGTTTACTTGGGTACAAGTATTTTTGACATTTTGACGTTGACCTTTAGGTTTGATTCACTTTTGAAGAAATTTTCAAGAATTTTATCTGAACCATAACCAATAAATGACTAAATCAAGTGATATACTTCTCATACTCATTTATTTAATAATACCTTAGCTTGATTACCAACAGTAATGACCTTTGACCTCGAACTTGCATTTATCCTACTTGACCGTAGCTCCTAAATTGTTAGTGCTAGAGGATTATGATTTTACCGTTTTACCTCTCGTGAAAGGAATTTCCCTGGTATACCAATATTTTTTATTCTTTAACTTGGATCTCAGACTTTGACCTTATTTTAGAGGATTTTGGCAATAACTTTTGAATGGTTAATTCTGTGACTTTTCTCAAATTTATTTGGAGCCAGAAGCATGTTTTGTGTCATAAAGTTTCATTTTCTTTCCATTTCAAGATAAACATTTGCAACCATCATTTCTTAAAAATAATTTCATTAAGCACAGTGAAAAAAAGTTCTAAATAATCTAAAAGTGTCTTTTCAAGTAAATGTAATAAATTCGTTTCCGCGGAAGAGATATAGATTCATCCTCATCATCAAACTATTCGTAGCTTCTCGTTATCTTCTCAAGGAAACATATAACTCTGTTTGCTTCTGACCATACGTTTAATTTTTTTTAGCACAAAGTGCTTTTAATTTTTTTTTTCACTCGTAATCCCAAAACCAGTGCCAGATATATATTTTTTTCTGAGGGTCGGTCTGTCGGTCCGTCTGTCTGTTTGTTTTTTAAAAAATATTTTATTTATCTGTAAGTGGGTAAATATATAAGCCTTTACTATAACATTTTATTGGTTTCATTATGGAATTCATATTTCACAGGTGTATATAATATGAAAAGACCTTTCCATGGTTAAAATATTTTCTTTTAATATATTGACCTTAGTTTTGGAATTTGAGCTTAGGTCATATGAGGTATGGCTTTCATATTTCACCGGTGTATTCCATGTGTAAGAACTTTTTTCTTTTGTACAAGTATTTTTGAAACTTTTACTTTGCACTTGAAGTTTGACTAACTATTAAAGACATTTTCAAAATTTTAATCTAAGTCATGGCTATTGAACGGTTAAGTCTTGTGATAGCATACTCCTCATGCTCATTTTTTGACAAGATATTTTACTGAGTACCAGCCGCAATGACCTTTGACCTTACCTTATGGATTTGACCTACTTTTCAAAAATTTAACTTTGGCCGTATCTTCTAAAACTGTTAGTGCTAGAGGATAAGTATTTTACCAGTTTATTTCTTGTGGCAAGAGCTTCTCTTGATTACCAATATTTTCTT
Organism: Saccostrea cuccullata; assembly: GCF_032062105.1. Lineage (NCBI taxonomy): Eukaryota > Metazoa > Mollusca > Bivalvia > Ostreida > Ostreidae > Saccostrea > Saccostrea cuccullata. The sequence goes on along the minus strand of NW_026939162.1, from coordinate 20,856 downwards.
CCTTTTACTTGGACCTCAGACTTTGACCTTCTTTTAAAAAACTTTGGTCAGAACTTTTAAATGGCTGATTCTGTGTGACTCTTATATTTCGCCTGTGTTTTCTTTGTGAAATTCTTTTGGGCATCATTAACATCATTAATATTGACTCATTGCTTATGTCCAGTTTGAAGACATACTTTTAAAAATCTCTAACTTTGGTCATAATTATTAAACTGTTGCTGCTGTTATGGCTGTTAATTTTTGAAGATGGATTCATTGAAAGAATCTTTTCTGTTGGTACCAAAAAGAATTTTGTCTTGACCTACAACATTCATCATTAGCTGCATTACGAGAGCATTACCTTTCACAAACACAGATTAATTTTTTCATTAGACTTTTCATATTTATTTAACTACAAATTCCAAGCTGTAGTCTATATATATATTTATATATCAAAATTAAATCCAAGATAAACAAACAAGTTTACGTTTAATTTTAAACGTTAAAAAAAAACAAAAAAACGTAAATTTGTTTGTTTATCTTGGATTTAATTTTGATTTATAACTTAACCTATACCATGGACTACTACAACATTTTCCCTATATATTTATATATATATATATACATGATCCATAGTCTTACATCGCATGAAATAGAATAAATTGTCTTAACGCACATATCGATGTTTAGTTGTGTCATTACTTAAACACTGAATCTTTTTTTCAAAGGTGTAATCTCATAATTGCAAATCTGTTTGCAAACATATTGATCAATGTTAGCTCGCTAAGATTTTTGCAGATAAAAGATAACATCTTTCAAAAATAATGAATCAATGCTTTTTTATTAATTTTCTAACTCCTTGTGTTGTTTTGTAAATTTGATTTCTTTTTTAAAGTACTTGAATTATCTCTAACTTAAACAAGAGGCCCAGGGGCCACTTCGCTCACCTGAGCAATTGGCTAGAAAAAAGCACATATCAGATCAGAACTGAAAATTTACCGAGGGCGGGCAGGGGGGCGGGAAGGGTTTGAGGGGCTTGAATTTTAACCCCCAAGGGGTCATGACTTGAACAAACTAGAATCTACAATACCTGAGGATGATTCCCTATAAATATCACTAAGCATGGCTTTGAAGTACTTGAAAAGAAGATTTTTAAAGGTTTGCATATATATTCCTATTTAAAACTTTTATCAGCCATTTGGCCCCATCCTACCCATGGGGGTCATGATTTGAACAAACTTGAATCTACACTACCTGGGGATGATTCCACAAGAGTTTCATCTTTCGTGTCTCAATGGGTCTTGAGATTTTTCCTATATATTCCTATGTAAAATTTTGATCGGCGATTTTGGCTCCACCCTACCCCCAGGGATCATGATTTGAACAAATTTGAATCTACACTACCTGAGGATGATTCCACATGAGTTTCATCTTTCCTGGCCAAGTGGTTCTTGAGTAGAAGATTTTTAAAGATTTTTCCTTTATATTCCCATGTTAAACTTTGATCGGCCATTTTGGCCCCACCCTACCCCTTGGGGTCATGATTTGAACAAACTTGAATCTACACTACCTGGGGATGATTCCACAAGGGTTTCATCTTTCGTGTCTCATTGGGTCTTGAGAAGAAGATTTTTCCTACATATTCTAATGTAAAACTTTGATCGGCCATTTTGGCTCCACCCTACCCCCAGGGATAATGTTTTGAACACACTTGAATCTACACCACCTGAGGATGATTCCACATGAGTTTCATCTTTCCTGGCCCAGTGGTTCTTGAGAAGAAGATTTTTAAAGATTTTTCATATATATTCCTATGTAAAACTTTGATCGGCCATTTTGGCCCCATCCTACCCCCGGGGGTCATGATTTGAATAAACTTGAATTTACACTACTTGAGGATGATTTCACATGAGTTTCATCTTTCCTGACCCAGTGGTTCTAGAGAAGATTTTTTTTAAATGCCATAAATTTTTCTTTTATTCATAATTATTTCCCCTTGGAAAAAGGCGTGGCCCGTCATATGAACAAACTTGAATCCCCTTAACCCAAGGATACTTTGTAGCAAGTTTGGTTAAAAATTGGCCCAGTGGTTCTTGAGAAGAAGATGAAAATGTGAAAAGTTTACGACGACGACAACGACAGACAACGGACAAATTTTGAACAGAAAAGCTCACTTGAGCCTTTGGCTCAGGTGAGCTAATAACAATAAATCTAAATAATTTTGATCTTCGTTTCTGGCATTGCTCTTGCACTGTATTTAATGTTTGTGACGTCAGAATAAAAGGCATATTCCACATTGTAACCTTTTGACCCCCGATGTGTGTTATGGTGTTTTGAAATAAGAAAAATTACAGTATTGATACAAGTCTACTGTTACGTATTTTTTGGATTCAAAAGCATTTTTTTTCTCTTTTGAATTATTACCTGTAGCAATAAAAGATGATCTTCGGAAAATATGATTTTTTTTACTTTAAGCTCATAATCTAGTATCATTGAGAATCTAGTATCATTGGGTTTCTTTCCAAACCTAAAATTCAAGCAAATTAGATATATTTATGGTATGATTGAATTTGTTGAAAAAAAATATTCAGTTTATCCCACTTCTCAACTATTTAGTCTATTTTCTCCATGATACTAAAAAAATAACAAATTTAAGCGGTTATAAGTACATTAATAGATAATGAATTATCATATACATTCAAAATACAGCATGGATGGGAAAAGATGGGGATATGTTTTTAGAGAAGTATAATTTTAGATGTATTGTACTACAAAACATGACCATCAAACATATATATACATATATATATATATATATATATATATATATATATATATCTGAATATATTAAACATATATATATAAAAAATATATATATATATATATATATATATGGTTCTTTTTATATACATCTTAACATCTTTATTACAATGAAACCTATCTTATCCGACATGTACGGGGAACAGATAACAAATGTCGGAATAAACAAGATGTAGTATTGCAGCGTGTAAAGATCATTGACATAAGTATAAATGAGAAATGGAATTGAATGGGGAACCCAGAGTAAAAACGTATTGCAAATGTGTTGGATTAAACAGATTCCACTATAATAGGTTTATTATCTGTCCAAACATCATCATTTATCAGTGTTTGCAAATAGCAACGAAATAATGATAATTTCAATTTTTTATACAACACATTTAAAGTACATCTTTTACTGAATACATTCAGTATCGCTTCGCAAAATAGTTAAACCCCCTTTATTTACCGAAAACATATTTGTTTACATGTTTATTACTTGATGTTTAATATCTAAAAAAAAAATCAGCGTGAGAAATTAATCAAAAATCTTCTTTTGAGGGCTTGCATAATCCATATATGATCTTTCATCTGAAAAAAAAAATAAATACTTCTAATATACATGTATAATGGCATATGTTTTCTATTAAAATAAAACCTTTATAACTGAACTTTTCACAGTTATACAAACATAAAAAACTTGTTATTAAGACTGAATGATGTTTACCTAGTTACGTTTGACCATCATTAAGGTCCTCTTTAATGGTATTCCACGTACTGTAGGGGCCCATGGAGCGTTAAGGAAGGCTCTGCTACAGCGAATAAACCACCAGCCTCCTCTGAAAGCAGCAGCACAGTTATTATCACTCCACTTGTCATTGTCCCTGTCTGGGGTCGAGAAGTACATCCCAGCCGGATCAGGGCCTCTCATGCTGTCTCCTGAAATACAATATTATAACAATATAAATAGACACAACAGTCATCTCCAGTCAATCTGTCATTATCTTCTCAAGCTGTCTATTGCAATACAATATCATAACAATATAAATAGACACAACAGTCATCTCCAGTCAATCTGTAATTATCCTCTCATGCTGTCTCCTGAAATACAATATCATAACAATATAAATAGACACAACAGTCATCTCCAGTCAATCTGTCATTATCTTCTCATGCTGTCTCCTGAAATACAATATTATAACAATATAAATAGACACAAAAGTCATCTCCGGTCAATCTTTCATTATCTTCTCATGCTGTCTCCTGAAAAACAAGATTATAACAACATAAATAGACACAACAGTCATCTCCAGTCAATCTGTCATTATCTTTTCATGCTGTCTCCTGCAATACAATATCATAACAATGTAAATAGAAACAACAGTCATCTCCAGTCATTCTGTCATTATCTTCTAATGCTGTCTCCTGCAATACAATATCATAACAATATAAATAGAAACAATGGTCATCTTCAGTCAATATGTCATTCTCCTGCAATACAATATCATAACAATATAAATAGAAACAATGGTCATCTTCAGTCAATATGTCATTATCTTCCCATGCTGTCTCCTGAAAAACAATATTATAACAATATAAATAGACACAACAGTCATCTCCAGTCAATCTGTCATTATCTTCTCATGCTGTCTCCTGAAACACAATATTATAACAATATAAATAGACACAACAGTCATCTCCAGTCAATCTGTCATTATCTTCTCATGCTGTCTCCTGAAATACAATATTATAACAATAAAAATAAACACAAAAATCATCTCCAGTTAATCTGTCATTATCTTCTTAGGCTGTCTTCTGAAATACAATGTTATAACAATATAAATAGACACAACAGTCATTTCCAGTCAAGCTGTCATTATCTTCTTAAGCTGTCTCACTTCAAAGATCTTGCAAATACTGTTAATGTGAAAAAACAATAAATTTCTCTTTCTCCCAAATATCCACCGTTCACGGTAGCTCAGTCGGTAGAGCGCTCGCTCCGTGATCGGGAGGTCGTGAGTTCGTATCTCGGCCGCGACTGACCTAGTCGTTAAAATTGGTAGCAACTGTTCCTTCGCCATGCGCTCGGCACTTTGAAGTGAAAGTTGCGGGTCCTTCGGATGAGACCTTAAAAACCGAGGCCCCATGTCAGCGGCAGGCGTTGGCACAAAAAAGATCCCTCACTGCTCAATGGCCCTGAGTGCCGAGTAAAGGTCAAAATTTGAAGCCCTTCACCGGCATACGGTGACGTCTCCATATTAGTGAAAAATTCTCGAGAGGGACGTTAAATAATATACAATCAATCAATCTCCCAAATATCCCTTTTCTATTCAGGGCGTGCGGATTTGGACGCTGTCATGAAGAAATTTAATGTAGTGGATTCCTGATTCTGGGTCCTTCCTCTCATGAACCTTTCGATTTTTTGCAAAATATTTGCTTTCTAGCCTCTTCCAGAAAATAAACTGTCAACTCGAATTTGAACAACAATACCACTTATATTTAAGAAATTGGATATAAATCTGTCTTGCTCTTGCAATTCCTTGCTTTTGAAAGACCTTTGCTGTTTTTATCAAGTATATTATATGGTAAATTTTGTTTTGAGGCTTTTAAACAATATATTCAAGTTCAATTATCTGTTTAAATATCACGCAAATGTGGATAACTACAATTACTGATATCTTAAAACAATTGTTAAGACATTCGTACACGCTGTCGTTTTCACTAATTTTTCAAAATATAGGGTGACCTTTGAGAACTAAGCTTTTAACCATCAAACGTTTCTAAAAGCAGTATGAGCAGCGTTTTTGGAAATTTTATCTTACTGGTAAAATGTGTTATTATGATTAATCTGTATGTAATCTAAACCTCTATGATCAATACAACTAAAATAAAGTTTAAAAGATGTTTCATTAGAAAAAAGAAATATTTCAGTACAACTGAATATACATTATTATATGAGAAATTATTATTGTTCAAGACGACAATAACACAATTTTGCTTCAATCAAAGCGTATAAAAGGTTCTTTCATTTCAAATATGAACAACAGAATATCATAAATGTTCTATTTTTCTGTCATTTTTTTTCTGACGACAAACATTCAGCTCATATTGCTTTAAAAACAGTGTAAACTACCCCCCGAAATGATGTCTATTGAATTTGCTATGTGTCTTAAAGTCAATCACACATCATCAAATATTATTTGTTGAAATTTAGCAAAGAGTATATAAGTTGTTATAATTTTTTTTGGCAAGGACGGTACCCGTTTTTGATGCCCATTATTTATTTTTTTATCATTGAAATCCAACTGCTCATTTGTTTATAAAACAGGCATTGGATGTTGTATATTTCACATATTTCAATGAATATTTCTTTGGGATTTTTAACAAGTTTTACAGCAGCTTTAATGAAGCTTTTATTTTCACTCTAGTTTACTTCTTCTTTACCACTCATTTATAATGCAGTGTCTCGAAAAGCTCTTGTTTTCCAACTTCTCACAATGAAACTATGTGATAAAAAGTGGTCACATAAACTGTTATAAATTAATTAAAGATTAAATAATGAGAGAAAGTCAAGCTTAATGTCTATGATATCTGTATTATATGTCATACAGTTCAGGACATTATTTATTGAACAGTTATATTGCTATTGGGATGTGGCAAGCTGGAGTTTACGGTAGCTTACTCGGTAGACGCTCGCTCCGTGATCGAGAGGTCGTGCCTTTTTATCTCGGCCGCGACTGACTTAGTCGATAAAATGGGTAGCAACTGATCCTTCGCTTTACGCTCGGCACTTTGAAGTGAAAGTTGCAGGTACTTCTGATGAGACCGTAAAAACCGTTAGTGGCAGGCGTTGGCATCAAAGATATCCCTCACTGCTAAATGACCCTAAGTGCCGAGTAAAGGTCCAAATTTGAAGCCCTTCTCCGGCATACGGTGACGTCTCCATATGAGTGAAAAATTCTCGAGACGGGCGTTAAACAATATACAATCAATCAATCAATCAACTGGAATGGCAAACACCAACGTTGCAAGACGCTTTGGATTTTACAAGACCGAAAAACCGAAAAACCATCCAAACATAATGGACACGTTTTCAACAATCTGGTAACACTAGGGATCGACCACACTCTGGGCGTCCTCGTGTGACGTTGCGTCAACAAGACAACCACATTAGACTCGTGCACCTGAGAAATCGGTTCCAGACAGCAAGTGTGACTGCTCGAACCATTCCTGGACTTAGACCAATCAGTTCAAGAACTGTGCATAATCGTCTGCACGAGCACAACACCAGACCAAGACTTACAGCTATACGCACAATATTGTTTGATCATATCGCAAGACTAGCGTGGTGCAGACAACATCTGCAATTCACACTACAGGATTGGGCTAATATTCTGTTCACGGAGGAGTCCAAAATTCATTTAGATAGACGTGACGGCCGTTGAAGAGTGTATCGTCGCATTGGGAAGCGGTACCAGGACGCTTGTTTTGTGCAACAACGACAATTCGGTGGAGGCAGTTTTAAGTTTGGGGTGGAATCCAGCATGTGGAAGGACCCCTCTTCAAATCGTCAATGAAATTTTTCTGGCGTGCGCTATCGACACGAAATTTTTCAGCGCCATGTGATACTCTTGATACAGGGACAGCAAAATCACATTACCTTACAGCACGATAACGCAAGAGCACATGTTGCATGCGTAGTTTTCGTTCATTAGCATGCCGATGTCTGCCTTGGCTAGCTGTTTCCCCCGATTTCTCGCCGTTTGCTAAATCAGCCAGTGACGCTGACTGATTGAGGCCAGGTCTTAACCATCATCTGACACAACATCCCCCAAGCATATCTGAACACTTTAGTGTCGTCAAAGAGGCGCCGTTGTCAAGCATGTGTTAATGCAAATGGTGGTCACACAAGTTATTGACTTTCTTAAGTCAATTTTGGATACAAGTGTCTATCCAGTGTTCATAAATTGACGTTAACTTTATGAATTATGAAATTTTGTTATGAATGCATTTGTTAATAGTATTACAAAAAATTAGAAATTGTTCATTGTTATTTTTATTATTTATTCATGTATAAAATACTGCACATTTTCTTATTTCCCCTACTATATTAAACATGTTTAATTATTCTGGAATCGAAAACGTAAATGAAATATCAGAAAGAATTTTTTCAACATCATAATAATGATTCAACACAAAAAAGTATTATTATGATAATATACGTAAGTTGAACCTAATAACTTAACGTGAATACACTTACCTAAGGTCCCCGTAGCAGCTCCTGTAAGAAAGAGTTGATATTTTCCTGCTTCGTCGGAGACAGAGAATCGGTCGTACATTATATACTGAGTTGTACCATTCTGGAGAGTGATGGACACATACAATGATGATGAGTTTTCTTTTGTTAATTGATGGATAACGTCATTTCCTGTAATAAGATATATGTGAAATCAGCTTAAAAACCCATTGCATTAACAATTGATTCTTTTTAAAAATTTATTATACCGTAATGAAAAATCTTTTTTTTTCCAACGCTGTAGACTAAATTGCTTAATTTGGTCTCATAATAATATGCCGCTAAATGATGTTCTTCTTTTCTTTTTTTCTAATTATTTGAGATGTCAATAAAACACGATATCTGAATATCGTAGAACACACATTACCTAGTCTTAAATTTAGATCTTTATTACGCTTTATAATTTTTTACCTGCCACAAGAACTTTTTTATCCTCGAACTCTGAAGGAATAAAAAGTTCTTATTTGAAAATGGTTTACACTTACCAACCCAGATATCCTGTTCGGGTGAACCAAAACCATTCTTATAATCCGCCCAGTTCCTTTCAAAGATCACGGATCCGTCTACGCGTTTCTGAATGGCCTTTGAAAATTAACATGCATAACAATTCAATTTATTGCTTTGAGCAATTAATTATTATTATATAAACCCAATGTATTCATAATCTTTATCTTACAATCTTAAAACAACAGAGACAATATAAGTTGCATTATTTACTTTTATTTTTTAGAACAAACTACATACCGTCCACCCCCCGCCCATTGTCGTCATATCGCAATATACACTTATTGGAATGGTTAATGTACTGTAGGGGTATATATCATACACCCCTGTGATGGTTTGTCCGTCCTCGTGAAGATCATTGCAATCTTTGGGAATGGCAGAGAAAACAAAATCTAAAAAAAATGAAGGGATCATGTTATGCGTATGTACAAGAGGTGAGAAGATATATAATGCCTGCATGATATATGAAAGTTAATTACTGCAGCTGCAATGTTAACAACATCTACAATGCAGATTAGATAAGCTGTGCCTCATTATCTTAAATCATTTTTTTCTTTTTTTCTAATTGCTACAAATCTATGCTTTATGACATAATTAAAAGTATTTAAAATAATATACAACTATTTTCTATACTCCGTGGATTGAAAGAAATGTTAAAGAATGATTCATTTTTAGATCAGATGTTATACCGTTTGGACCATAAATTAGATGTTAAAAAATCTAGTAAAATCCACAAAATCTACATTTTTTGTATGCTCTAATGTATGTGAAATATAACCTTTCGTATATTTCTAAGGTTGATACAATGACAATGTTTCCTAACACAGTCTATCAAATTCAGACTGACTTTATTATGGATTGTAAGGCCTATATTTTTACAATGAATTGTCCTTAAACTTTCCGTTTTCCAGATCAGGACAGGGGACACACGGTGGACCTGACCGATCTAAGGGTGTTTACTCTTCCATTGCACATGGTTTACATCTCACTCTCAAGATGCTCATTCCTCCATGGCACCTGATCCCACCTCTGATGTTTTGGAGGTACGTGTTTGCTCTGCTCTTACTTTGTATTGTTTCATGGACTTAGAGATTGAATACTGCTCGTTATCTCCATGTCTTCAGATTTCAGGACAGCTGTTTTCTAGATAGCAATTTCGAGAAACTAGCTTCAGGTGAGTTTTTTTTCGTTGATTTTTTAGTTAATTACAAGCTATAATTTACTTATGGTTTAGAATGATCCTCATAACAAAGCTTAAATGAATATAATTACTAATTATGTTGAAAATACACATATACCACTTAAAAAGAAATTTCAAGAGAATAAATCGTGTTTTTTCGAGAGGAACCTTAAAAAACAAAGAAGCAAACAGAAAGAAGAATAATATGTGTACATACCATTATCTGAGTAGTATCTCCACCCGGCCTGCTCAGACGTACCAGACGTTAGACTTTTCTTGTGGGTACGACATTTCTTCGTTTGCGAATTAAAACCAAAGAAGACGCACTCCCTTTGACACATCGCGGCGCACTCGGTCAAAGAATGAGAATTCTGTTCTCCTAAAATCTCATAGTTTGATATTTTATTATTAAACTCCATTTTTGCAATATATTTCTGAGAGATAATGGTCGCTTTAGATAATGCTAAGAAGCCGACAATTAAGGAGATAACGCACTGGCCACTCATTTTTTCTTTACTTTTTTAAGATAAAAAATTCTGCGTGCTTGTGAATCCTGAAATTTCTGCTAATTGGTCTTTCAACAGCCATATATATATGTCGTATCTTCATCAATGAGTGAAAAATGATTGGCTTACTGTTACGTTCTCTATATTTTACTGTTGTTTAAGTATCGATTTTTTTTAAGTTGAAAGGAATTGTCAATTTTTTTTTTGAAATTGCGATTTAAAATTTAACAATGAGAAGTGTTCTGTTTTTTTTTAAACTAGTTAATGTCTGTCTTGTTATACAGTGGTTTTTGTTATCATTAGCTATCTTTTAATATGGAAAATCAGTTTTTATTTTCTTGAATCAAACTAAAAATAAATTAAAAGAAACAATTATCTGACTCTCAGTCATTATTAATAATTTATTGAATTATTTCAACTTTGATATATTAGCCTCTAAATGTTAATGTAACACAATATATCATCAATGGTTTATTCAATTTTGAATTTATTTCTTCTGACAGTACAGAGCGATTCTTAGAAGAACGAAAATAACAAGAGAACTCTTTCAGTATCATACTTGGCGTGTTACATGTAAAATAATACCTTGGTTTACGTGACCCAAATTGGTAAATAGCTAAGATTGCATATGATCTCACACACATTATTTTATCTTTAAAAGTCTGACGCAATATCCTTTGAGTTTGTATAAATACGAGGGCCGTTCAAAATTTATGCTGAAATCTCAGAGAAATATGTATCGTAAAGATTTCAATATATTTTTACCAAAATTTATATTTTGGTAAGGGGTAATTTATATGTATTTTTAAAATCTTCTCTAAAAATTTCCGCCGTGTTGATATCCCAGATGGAGAGGTACGGAACACGACAAAAATTTGAAACACAAACATGCAGAATCATTAATTTTCTATAAACGCGATATTTTTCGACTATTTTCTCAAAGGTATTTTTATTTTGTTGTATCACTATGTATTTATATTTCTGACGTGATATTTGTAGTACTATATGAAATAAAGAGATTTTTCTCCGATGCGATTCCTGAGAAAATGACGTCTCTTAAATTAACAGAGCACCACGGTTTTGTTAGATTATGTGTAATGCTTGAGATATCATCAACATAGATCAAAAATATGCAGAATAAGGCATGTAGTAAACTGGGCTATTCGTGACATTTGTCTATAAATAGTATTTTGGAATTTTAGATCCTTAGACCTTTGCAAAAAGGCTAGATAAGATAGGAAGAAGATAATCGACGAAAACCTGATCCGGACGGTAAAGAACGTGATTGAGAGTCACCAATATCACACTATTTCTCAGTTTTTGGTTTGAAAAAAAAAGAATATGCTGCATTGATGTATAGTAGATAAAGTTACTCAAAATGTACAGAAAATATCGGGAAAATGTTGAGAAAATGAACTTGAATCTCATATTTTTTCTATAATGTCCGTGACGTCGAAGATTTTGCTCCTCCGTGACGTAATGATATGTCCTGATTAATCACCAAAAATTGATATCAATTTACAACATTTTGATATGAAATTTTCAAAGACCATATAAGTAAAGATTTTTTTAATATTATGTGTGACATTTTGCCCAATTATATCGTGAATATTTTTTTCTATGCAGCAAGAAAATAGATCATGAATATAAAGAATAAACGTTATGGTACTGTCATCATAAATTCAATGAAACATATGAAAATAACGAACAGTATTCAAGATCAAGTCCATAAAACAATGCAAAATAGGAGCAAACACAAACCTCTGAAACATTAGAGGTGGGATCAGGTACCATGGAGGAGTGACACTACTGAACTTAAAATTCCCTGATATTCTGAAAAATCTCTGATAAACTCTGTTACCCACTGTCAAACTTCTGCTTTTCTCTGTTTAAGCACTGTACATACACTGTACAAAATCCCTGTACCTACTGTAATCCTTGGTAAATCACAGTACAGACTCAATGTTATTTTTTGTACATCCCTTTACATTACTGTACGCCTCCACTGTACAGCACAGTACACCACTGTCTGTCATTGTACGCCTCCACAGTACAACACTGTACATCACAGACGAGTACAGTGCTTAACCTCTGTACAGCACAGTACAGTACTGTTGATCACTGTACGGGACCCAGACTGGCACTGTACATTACTGAAGTTCAATGTACGCATCTCAGTTTGGCACTGTACATCACTGAGTTATACTGTGATCTTTTCTTGGACTTATTTATATTTGCAGTTCCTAAATTTTACAGATTTTATTAACTTCACTTATTATTTAAATTAAGCCGTGGGTATTTTAGACTTACTTAGTAAAAAAATATTTTTTGAGAGTGGTAATTTTGTGTTGATAAGTACACTCAGTATACACATACCGTATATATAAAGCAAAAAAAAAATCATATAGATTATAAACGTAGTATCATAAATTATAATGAATAATTGTCGTTTTTACATAGCTCGATATTGCGGTAAACGGCTAAATTTCATTTCTGCATGGATTTTTTTTTCTTTTTCAACCTTTTATAGTTTTCATCTCCAGCATTTTTCATGTAGTGTTTAGCAGAAATGAAATATTTCGCTTTAGGCAATGACATTTGATGTCGTGATGTAAAACATGACCCTAACTCTTAGCTAAGCTAATAACTTATGAATGACATAGTCTTATTTAGAAAATGCATTCAGCATTTAAGACATGTTTCACTGGTCAAAATGATTGGAGAAACATATTATTATCTTCATTGTGCAAATCCATGTCAGAATACCACACTAGTACTCGGCATTTAAATATTTGGAATTAAAATCGAGATATAGTGTTCCGCATTTCACGATCTTCCGACTGAAAAAAAAAAAGTGAAGTAAAACTTTCAGACAACTCGGACAAGCCATCAAGTTATTTCAAATTACAACATTCAGTTTTAGAAATTTTTAATTAAATTATATAACTTTTTTATCCACAAACTTTGTATTATCTAACCGTACCAGGAAACCTGTAGAATTTCATAAGAAAATACAGATAAGAGCTCGAGTGAACTAATAAATAATAATTTTCTTTTAAATATTCTTGATCCACGCCTTTTCTTTTACATGCTAACGCAATCCGGTAGTTTCTTGTATATTGCATGTTATTTGCAATGGTCAATCTAACAATATAGGTCGCGTCTCACCAGTGATGTAAGTTGCAAATAATTAATATACAAACTATCTGACCACTCCGAACAAGGCAGTATTTTCACAAATTCTCTGTACATACCGTGATACAGGGTACATGTAAATTATCAATGAAACATGCAATTGTACTTGTATATTAAAAAGAGAAAATTTGTTTTAAACATATTTAATAATATTACAGTATTAATCGGAACATGAAATGAACTGAACAGAAGACAGATTTGAAAAAATTACCTTATTATTTTTAATTTTTATCGTTTCTCAGAGATTATATTGGATACATATTATCAGGATACAATATGAAAAAAAATAATAATACATGTATTCAAAATCAAGTGACAAGAATTTGAATGAACCCAGAGAGATGGAGTGATAGAGCGATGCAGAGAGAAAGAGTAAATGATTTAGCAATTTGTAAAATAAATCATTATACTGAAACACACAGAAAGAGCGAGGGAAAAAGTGGGGAGAGAAAACTTCAATTAACTACAATGGATCATAAGTAACTTGTCAAACGTTACTGGAAAATTGAGATACAGTCTTTAATAAGTTCGTCCATACTAAATATTAGGAAGTCTTCTAAATAGGGGGGGGGGGGGGTTATTAAGACATGCCGTAATTTGTTTCAACTGCTGTCTTATAAGATATAACCAGAGTATTTTAATGAAAACAAGATTGTCTTAAGTAAGTTCCAAGAAAATTTCATTCAAAATTGCGCTTAAAAAATGGATGATATGAAATATATTGAATGAATTAATAACGTAATATTTGTCATTATTTGACTTTTATCGATGTTTCATTATTATTTTGTTGATTGACACCGTTTCTTCAGTATGTGATCAGCCTGGGTAATTTCTTTTAATAACTTAGAGGATTTTTTGTATGTTTCTCCTGTTTAAATAATACATGCGTTCATGGCACAGTCGATGAGTCGAGAATACCGACGATAAGACACGGGACCTAGAATATGGGACCTCACTGCTACATACGGCATTGAAAACAGATCACAATACCCATATATAAGTGGAGACTATTGGGTAAAATGTTCCTATTAGATAAAATTTACACAATATTAAACAAATTCTATGTGCATGATCTAAATTGTGTTGTGAGAATCGGTATCGCACGCCGGAGAATAAAAATACGCTAAGGACCTATCTAGAAGACAGACACGGGCCCTGCGTGCGAGTACATGAACCCGACATGTAGAATGTTGGTTAAATTTTCCATAAAAACGAAGGAATTAAATATTGTATATTTTGATCATGTTTGAGAAGAACAATTTACTGGAGAGCTGAAAACACGGGTCATAAGGATCAGCGAACGAGAAAGATCCCTCACTGCAGAGTTATGTGCAGAGTTATTGAGCAAAAAAAAAAAAATAAAAATAACCAATCAAACATACAAATAAATAAACAACATCAGAATATTGGTTGACGTTTGCACAAGAATAAGTAACTTAATCAATCGCTTCCTATAGATTTGGTCATGGCACAGAGATCTGATGGCACGGAACTGACGGCACGGAGGTTAAAAAAGATCCCTCAGTGCTTCACAGTTCACAGATGTAAATTTAATTTGTAACAGTGTCTGTAACAATTATTTGATACCATCTTTTTCGAAAGTATTTTTGTCAGGTTAATAAGATTACAGATTTTTTTTGAATACAGCATCGCGTGTTTACAAACAACCTTAGCGGACTTTGTATATTGTACACTATCGGCAGCGCCGTGAAGTACCCCGGAAAGTAAGACGACAGGTGTCACTGCCGCCATGGACACTCGCCGGCTACATGTATATACAAACATGTAATATTACGCAACATTGAAGTGACACGTGGATTCGAAAATATCTTCTCTCCTTCTCTCTCTCTCTCTCTCACACTATTTTTGTGTTTCAAAAAAAAGTGTAATTATAAAAAAAGAAAACGAAATAAGAAATAATGTGTTAAAATATTATAACTTATTGTGAATTTAAGCTGGATCTTTCATAAATACATTTTAGTATTATTAATTTAGAATTATTAATTTTAAACTGTACTAGTCTTAGCTTTCTTGTAACTTTTCTACAATGCTATATTTCCTAAACTAATCAGTTATTGCAGACATAATCATTTTACAGTTTTTGTGTTTCCGCGGAAATTTTTGTTATTTTACTAAACTCAACTTTTTTTTCAAATTTCATATTAATATTAGGATGTTTTTGAATCAAAGGAAGTGTTGCACTGTCAGTGAAAGATTGCTATTTAAAATCTGAAGGTCATTCTTGTTAAAAATAAAAAAAAAACAATCAAACAAACAACATCTTATTAATAAGTCATACCATATCAATAAGAATTTAAATTCATTTCAATATTTTTAACAAAAATATATGTAAGTCTTAGTCCGTTTTTAACTAAAAATTCATTTTATTTACATTTAATTTTTGTGCAGTTTGACATTCGCTAATTTTCTTTTTAAAACTTGAGATCTAGAATTATAAGAATTCGGATTTAGGGATATGTGTGATTAGTTCATGTGAAGAAATAACAGAATTTATTTAAATGCCTTAGCCATTGTACATACGATGCTCAAATTGATTTTTTAAGATGAAATATGTTTAAGATAATACAGAAAACGATTTATTAATACTGTTATAAAAATTCAGTAATTGTAAAAACAATTAAGATCAATATATTTTATTTCATGTAAAGGTACATGTAAGTATGAACAGTTGTAGCTGTTGCTGATGAAATAATGATAACTAACAGATAAATCAATTGTCATAAAAATTGGAAAAATGAACTTTTTATTTTTTTTTTTAATAAGGACAGTATAATAATGTATTATCTTGTAGAAAGGGAACAACTTTTGTTACATTTGATTTTGTTCATATGTGTGTGACCGTGAGTTTATAGATACATAATAATAAAAAGATGAAAGTACATAACTTTGCGTAATTGAAATGTATCTACATAATCACTGTGTACATAATTGTATATAAAAGTTGAAGTCAATAAAGTTAGGACAGAGGTAAATGCAGTAGGGTTTTACTTTACAAAAGAAAAAAGCAGAAAATTATCAGTGGATTTAAACAATTAAGTCAACTAAAAAAAATTACCGGTATTTTTTATTAAGCGTGTAATTTCCAAAATATAGGTATGATCGGTGAATAATTTCCATCCTCCGCACACATGAAGAAAATCAAATGAAATATTGAACCATCTGAAAGGATTATTGATTAAGATTTTTTTAAAAGCCTTTTAAATTAGAATTTTGTCTCGGCTTTTTTTTAACAGATGTGATATTGGAAATTTCACCTAAAAATGCTTGCACAGAGGTAACTTGAAAATATAAAAACCAATTTGAATAAATCTTTGTTGACATAATTATTATTGTTAATTCAGTCATTAACTAGAATTAAGACTTTCTATTACATTTTAAATACATTAAGTACAGGGTAAATTTGTACCGTACAGTAATGTACAGAATTGTGTACTGTCCTGTAATGTACAGTATATGTGTATAGGGCATATTAGTAATGTACTGTGAAGTACAGTAATATGTACAGTAAAAATCTGTGACGTACAGTGAAAAACAGTGACTGCGTACTAGGAAGTACTGTAGAGTACTGTGATGTACAGTTGAAATGTACTGTGAAGTACAGGGAGGTGCTGTGAAATGCTGTGCTTCGTACAGTGATTTACTGTGTTGTACTGTAAAGTACAGAGGCAAGTACAGAGATTTACAGTGAAAGTACAGAGTCTTTCAGAGATTTTCAGAGAATAATCAGAATATCAGGGAGTTTCAAGTCCAGTAGTGTGAGCATCCACTGCCGACCGGTCACACCCGCCGTTTGACCCTTGTCATGACCAGGAAATGACGGAAAATCCGTCGTCAATTCAGCGTATAAATATTGTATGAATTTAAATACTCAGTGTTAGTATTTTTTATTTCTATTCAAATGTATCATATATGTGTTTTAAACAATGTGCTTTGTTAATGTGATCTTTTTTGGAACAAAATGGTTTGCTTTGCTCCTATTTCTTACAGTTTTCATGACTTGTAAGCTTGAATACTAGTACTTTTCGTTATGTCCATGTAATGCATTTTACACATTCTCGATTCTGTTTGAACTCTGAGTTTTGTGATTTTTTTCTTAAGCTGAATATTTGTCTTATCGAACAGAATAGTAGAAAACAATCATCTTCGTCATCTTTTGATATTATTTATGAAATTAACACGACAAAAAATTTGTTAAGATACTCTTCAGTGAAATAGGTAAAAGGAATGGACAAATGGCGTGTTCTTCTTTCACAAAAATACAATTATGTAGATTGCAAGCTAATTTAGCATTTGTTCTGATGTCAAAATGCTATAACCCAAGACCCTATGTCAATTTTCAGGTTCGGTCTTTTGTTTTATTATTTTTTTAATCAGAGCTTGTCTATATTCCTTTCTTTAATATCATTGAAATTACAACATTGCTTCTAATTAAGTATTTTAACGACTTCATAAAAAATTCCGTTTAATTTGATATATATTTTTAGAATTCCGAGTAGAGAGTGAAATATTTAAAAACGAAAAAAAACACGAAAGCTCATAATTGCGTTCAATACAATTAGGGGAGAACAAGTTTGAACATCTAAAACATCAAAAGTGTCACCTTGACAATACAATTAAGAAAAATACGTTCATGTTAAGGTAGGTCTGTACTTTCGGAATCTTCTGTCAAACTGATAATTTTTTTTTATTTGAATATCTTAAATAGGACTAAACCTAACTAAAACACCCATAAAAGACATATCTTTGCAAGTTAATTTTCATACAACATGTCTCAGAGAACATACCTCACAACACCAAATCACAACAAATCCATGTTAAAACTTATTAAAATCAATAATATTCATTTGCCATGAGAATATTTGAAATCTTATGGATTATGTGGAAATATTCTTACCTGGATAGAGAGTTACCTATGTAATAGAAGACAGAAAGTTATTTACAAAGATATTTTTTCGTCTAATAGAAACATTAACTCTGGTGTACCACAAGGATCTGTTCTTGGTCCTTTACTTTTTTTGATTTATGTGAATGATGTATCAGAAAAAATGATTTCATTGTGTAGATTGTTTGCAGATTTTTTCGTCTAACAGAAACATTAACGCTGGTGTACCACAAGGATCTGTTGTTGGTCCTTTAATTTATGTGATTTACATGATTTCATTGTGTAGATTGTTTGCAGATGACAACTCGTGGCAAAGTTCCTCTTATCATGTTGCAACTATTGAATATACTTTAAATCATGATTTAGATATTCTGGAAAAGTGGTCTTCCAAATGGCTAATGAAATTTAACCCATCTAAAACGAAAACATTATTCTTTACATTAAAATCCAATTATTATCTCCCAAAATTACAATTTCAAAGATGTAATCTAGAATACATAACCTCTCATAAGCATTTGGCTTTACTTTTGAGCCAAAATCTTAATTGGTCTGATCATATAGACAATATAGTTAAACAGGCTTACCAAAGATTAGGTCTTTTAAAAAAGCTAAAATACAATATCGGTAGAAAAACTTTATCTAAAATGTACATAACATGTATTAGACCGCTACTTGAATATTGTTCTATAGTTTGGAACGGGTGTTCTTTACAAGATGTTGAACGATTAGAAATGGTGCAGCTTTATGCTGCAAGAATTATTACAGGGTACCCAATTATCGCTTCAAGAGATGCATTATATTTAGAAACAGGATGGGAACCTCTTGCAGATAGGCGAAAAGTAGCAAAGCTAAATACTACGTACAAACTACATCACATCTTAGTACCCGATTATTTAAAAAGTATTTTTCCCGCAACAAGACGTAATGAATCAAAGTACGATACACGCAATAGAGAGGACTACACTATTCCTAGATGTAGACTTGAAATATTCAAGAAATCTTTTGTTCCTGATACAATAAACCAATGGAATATGCTGAGTATCACCACTATAAACAGCATATCTTTTAGCAGCTTTAAAAATAACATACATAAAAAACCAGCAGACCCCCCTTCTTATTTCTCCCATGGTAATAGACGACTTAATATCATACATACTAAACAACGACACAATTGCATTTTAAATTATGATCTTTATAGAAGAAACATTATCGAGAGTCCTAACTGTTCATGTGGTACACAAGAAGACCCATATCATTTTTTCTTTGTCTGCAATAAATACCAATATGTTAGAGAAAAGCTATTCAGAGATTTACTGTCTTACGAAATCAAATATCAAATTGAACATTATTGATTGTCATTTACTTCTGTGGGGAGATGAGTCACAAAATGTAGAAATAAATAAATATATTTTTCAGTCATTTCATAAATTTGTAAGAGATTCTGGTAGATTTAATTAATTATTACTGCCTAGAACTTACACTCTATATAATTATATATTTATCATATGTAACAAATGTATGTTTCAATTTAACAAACTTGTTTGTACATCAATATTCCTTTTCACTTATTTTCCCTATGTATATATATTGACAGTTGTTTGGTGAGAACCTAGTAAGTTGTAAGAACTTGTGTTTAAACCATTTGTATAGTATTTATACAATAAGATATGTTCAAACCATTGAAATCTTGATTGCAAAACTTTTACAAATTGATGTTGAATCTGCCCGTGTCTTTCAGAAAAACAATATTAAAATATCTAAATTTTTTATGATTCTCAATATCTAACCTGTTTAGATGCCATTTTTTCTTTAAAACTATCAAGAATTATTTCTAAATTTAATAAAAACACATACTCTATTTTGGTTGACCAGAGCATTTTAACAAAAAAGTTTTTTGGAATATCAATTTTTTTTTAATTATTCATAGCAAAATTTTTAAAAAGCCTTTATACGCATTTCAAAACCAAAGTAATAAGACTAGAACAAAGCTGATTATTTTTTTAATCATCACAATAAATGTGATTTAAATTTAGAATCAATCTGTGAAAAAAATTCTCTTTTGCTCAATTTTTTGCAACGAAATAGCTATAAAGTTTTACAATTTTTCTCATTAAAAGTATTTTATTTTCATCACGATGTTATATTTCGTTAGTGCGACGCCATTATTTTCGTACGTCTACGTGACTTGAAAAGAAATCAACAATTCTCGATATATTTGTGGGGAAACTTACACTTAGATCTCTTCTTCCCATAGTATAATATTTTATTTTACAAAGTGACATTAGCATTTTTCATGCACCCGTTATTCAAGAATCAGGGGCATACATATTTTTCTCTGACGGTCTGTCCGTTTTCCGTTTGTTTGTCAGATGATCTGTTTAATTGATACCATACTCTTCATGCTCATTTCTTTGACAAGACTTGAATACCAAAAGTTTTGACCTTGAACTTATGGATTTAACCTTCTTTTGAAAATTAAAAACGTTTAACCTTG